>NC_141046.1:74947241-75037241 GCF_041138505.1 Cibotium barometz
AAAATTTTTTACAAAATGGAGATTTCACACCACAAGTAAGGTGGAGATCTCAACCAATCAGGAGCCATGTGCTATGAGAGGACGTGAAAAAGATACCAATGTCCCACTCTCATAAAAACTGGCCGCGCTTCCTCTCCGTCTCGCAGCCCTCAAAGATCCCTAGATTCTGGCCTAGGTAGCCACGCATCACGTTTATGGGATTTTACTGCCAGTTGGTCGGTTGGTCGGCCAGCTCATCTATTTGTCCAAGAGCCTATAAAAGGCAAGGATGCTCATTGAGTAGATCACGCACTCCACAAGGGAGTGGGTCCCAATAGTAGGACTGTTTTGGTGTTTACCACCTTTTATGTAAGGCAGCCTATGGCTGTAGATTAGGGTACCTTTTTCTACCATATGAATATACTGAATTTTCAACACAACTCTCTCTCTCTACTCTCTCTATATATCTGCGTTTTGCATCAGATGGTTTCGAAGAGTGTTTAGGGCTGAAAGAAGACTCCCAGAGCTTCCGCGTGTTACATTGGCATCAGAGCATCACGCTCAGCAAGGCTAAACGCTAATTCAGTCCCATATGATGGTGTACAGGTCCAAGGTACAGGAAAGTACACGGATACGAAGCCCAAGGCAAGGAACACATGAATGAGAAGAGCTCCCAGGAGGTTGTGCCAAAGGGGATGGCAGTCCTGTGAGCCAGATAGGTTCTCAGGCAACGGTCCCAAGGGAGGTTTATCCTCCAAGGGTGATTGGAGAGTGCCAGACTCATTTCTTAGGAATGAAGACCAGGACGGTGTTCAGAGTCAGGGTAGGAATAGATTGTGGACTAGATGGAAAAGATGCATAGATCTTCGTCTGAGACAGAGTGGTTTTGGAGAACAAGCCCAGCTTTCAGAGAAAAGGGTTGCCAAAGGATGGATGGATGACAGAGGGACTTCGGAAAAAGTATGACAGCCATCCAAGAACAGGTTGGAAGCCCGTCATCAATTTTAGCACAGGGGGATGTCATGTGCATGACATGCTCATGGACATTCTCAGGGCTAATCCAGAAGGGGCAGCCAAGAAAAAGACCATTAAAGCTAGGATTTCGGAGCATAAAGTGCTGATTTGAATAGAGGGGACTAGGATGACCAAGCGGCTTCAAGAGGGGACTGTCGACTGGATCAAATTGAGGCGGTTGCACGGCACATCACGTTTATGGGATTTTACTGCCAGTCGGCTGGCCGACCAGCAATCGGCCAGCTCATCTATTTGTCCAAGAGCCTATAAAAGGCAAGGATGCTCATTGAGTAGATTATTCACTCCACTAGGGAGTGGGTCCCAATAGTAGGACTGTTTTGGTGTTTATCACCTTTTATGTAAGGCAGCCTATGGCTGTAGATTAGGGTACCTTTTTGTACCATATGAATATACTGAATTTCTAGCACAACTCTCTCTCTCTCTACTCTCTCTCTCTCTACTCTCTCTCTATATCTACGTTTTGCATCAGATGGTTTCCAAGAGTGTTTAGGGCTGAAAGAAGACTCCCAGAGCTTGCGCATGTTACAGTCGGAGAGACAAAGTGTGAAAGTGGCAAATCCTAAAGAAGACAACACTACCGGAGCAACTCCTTGCCTAACCATAATGGCCAAGCTCTTCTCAGTCCCCTCGAATCTCAGCTGAGGCGGCCCAGACTGTGTCAACCAAATGATAGAACCAAAAGAAATGATAGCATCCCTCTTAATCCTACCAAAGAGGTGTGTAATCGCAGACCAAACCCACTGTGCTTCCCTGCATTCCCATAAACAATGGTAAACTGACTCCGAAACTCCTGCACATCTAGGGCATGCTGGGCAAGCACTAGTAACAGACCTCCACTGATTGGTGGCCAGACCACCGTGAAGAGAAACCCAGATAAAGGAGGAAATCTGTGGCTTCCTATAAGAATGCCACAATCTCCACCAAAATAGCCTCTGAATGTCAGTCGAAATGCCGTAAGATTCCCAATGGGGTCTAAGAGTAGGGACACTCTAAATGTGTCCCAAGATAAGATGTCTGGCATTTCACACTGTATAACTGAAAAAAGGCATGCTTTTCAAAGGGTTACAAGCATCCTTCCACTCCCACTCACCAAGGTCCCAATGCAAATGTTTGATAGGGCAGCCACCATACAACCAAAGGCTAACACTCTCTGTGATCATCCCTCGGGGGGGAGGGGGGGTCAACAAAGACGTGCTTCCCTAACCCCAACAACTCTGACTGGACGAATCTGGAGGCCCTCTCAATAAGGTCCTGCACGTCACATCTCTCGAGCTGCCATCCATCCTCCCTAGGCAAGGGAAGACCCATAACCTGAAGAGGAACACCTGTCCCAGAAAAAACCCCAAACCAAGAATGATGACGGCCTTCCAAGAAAGATCCAGTAATCCAGTGGTTGGGAATGGCTATATCAATCTGTGCAATCCTCCGGCTAGAGCCTCTCAAATGTTGCATGAAATCCAATCTCTGTACCTCCGTGAGGCTCTTAAACCTCTTCCAAGCTAGCACTGTGGGGCATAGGGTCTCCCAGCCAGGCCAAAGAATATGCATAGCTGCCCCAAGAGGCCTACCATGCACATCTAAGATCAAATCTTTCCACATAATGGGCTGCCGGTCAACTTCCTCCACTGAACGCGGGGGGATGTGAACCAAAAAAACTCCTCAGGCAGTCCCAGGCCTGTAGGAGGGACCTAACCAAGGGGGATGAAGGGGAGCGGTGAACTGCATCCAAAAAAATAAAGTGTGAGCTGAGAGTCCAGACACCTCCGCGAACACGGACACACTTCGTGATCTGCTACATGAGAAAGTCCTTCCACGGCTCAATGCCTGGAAGAAAGCCCCTAACAATCAGCTTACAAAGCAAAGCCTTACATTGCACCTCAGGGTTAATCATATTCAATCCCCCTTCCTGCTTAGGCTTGATAATGGTTTCCTAAGCAACTCTAGCCCTGGTGTGTGCATTTCCATCAAGCCTTAACCAAAGAAAGTTTCGAATAAGGCGACGAAGCTGGCCAATGCAGCCCTTACGAAAAATCCAACATGAAGTGATAAACCAAGTCGTGGGGCTAGCAAAACTTGGTTAACCACCAAAGCTCTAGAGGCCAAGTCGACCTTCCTCCTACTCCAGTGATGAAGTTTGTTTTTAATGCTTAAGAGCACTGGAGCAAACTGTTGTGCAGGGGAGATGTCAACGCCCACCTGGCAACCAAGGTATCTGGCAGAGTATCCTCTCTCAATCTGTTGTGCAGGGGAGATGTCAACGCCCACCTGGCAACCAAGGTATCTGGCAGAGTATCCTCTCTCAATCCAAGTAAAACCAACATCTCTATCCCAATGTGCAAGAGGAGAACCACTGATCCAAAAATCGACTGACTTATGCCAATTGATAGTAGCTCCTGTTGCCTAACAAAAGGCCTCCAAGGCTTTCCGGAAAGAACATAAACAAGCATGTGAAGCCTCAAGGAACAACGCCGTATCATCTGCTAACTTAGAGTCCAAAAACTCTTCCTCCATGCATAAAGGCAGC
Organism: Cibotium barometz; assembly: GCF_041138505.1. Taxonomy (NCBI): domain Eukaryota; kingdom Viridiplantae; phylum Streptophyta; class Polypodiopsida; order Cyatheales; family Cibotiaceae; genus Cibotium; species Cibotium barometz. The sequence goes on from NC_141046.1 coordinate 74,950,780, forward strand.
TTCCTGAAGGGCAACAGTGATAGCATCTCAAATATGATCCCAAAAAAGAATAAAGAAGGCAGGAGAAATACCATCATCCCTTGGGCATGAACCACCACTCGAAAGAGCATACAGTGCGTGAAGGAATTCATCCTTCGAGAAAGAGGCATCCAGGGAAGAACACATAGCATCTGTAATGAGCCTGGGCATGCACTCCCAAACTTTCTGTTGTGCCACATCTCTCTGAGGAGAGGGCACTTCTACAGTCAACAAAGACCGATAAAATTTTGAAGCAATACCCCTCACCTTATCAGGCTCAATCTGAACCTCACCCTGTGAGTCCTGTAAGTACCTCACAGAATCCCCGCTATGGGAAGGCCTGTGTGCTGAAAAAAACTCTTTGTTGCATCTGCCACCCATCTGAGTCCAAAAGGCCTCATTCGCATGAAAGGCGAACTACTCTGCTCTCCTGTCCATGGCTAAATGCAGCTCTGCTCTATTTGTGGTCAAGACTTCTATAATCCAAGTCGCATGTGGATGCTTTTCATGCTCCCTCTGAAGAGTAGCAATCCTATACCTAATAGCTCTCTCCTTGTCTAGAGCCTCCTTCTTCTTAGACAAGGCAGTGCTATGATAATGATGGCTAGTCCTCTCAAGAGCTAGTGCAATATTAGGATCAGGGACGTCACAAGATCTCCATATCTCTCTGATCTCAAGGGAAATGTCAGCACATCAAGATAAAGAGAGTCAAGGATACGAACACGGGGAGAGGCGGAGCGAGCCCCAGGCTCCCTGACACAAAACGACGGGGCAATGATCGGATTTGGTGGTGCCAAGCATAATAGCAATGGCGCCTCCTCTGTCGTCCAAGGACTAATCATCCACATAAAACCTGTCCAAATGTGCAAAGATGCTCTCATCCCCGCTCCTGTGGTTATGCCAAGAGAAAGATAAGGAATTTGGCCTTCTTTGGAAATCATCCTCAGTCCAACAGTCCCTGCCAAAAAAGGAAAGCATGAACCTCTCCCATGAGGTTCGCTCCAAAGGGTGTAAACCCCCTTCGCGTCCACCCTTCTTGTTAGAAGGTTGCTCAACCATATTAAAATCTCCTCCCACTATCCAATGATCAACCTGGGAATGACATTTGTAATGGTGTCCCAAAAGGCCACCCTTTCACCTCTCACATTAGGTGCATAGATATTCAAGATTCCCAATTTCTGACCCTCATGCATGATCAAGATCCACTGCACTCTAGCAGGGATGATAACACTGTGCTTAATAACATGAGGCATAACAGATGTTGCCACTGAAATGCGAACACCCCCTCTAGTCCCAAACTGCCGAGGACCAGAAGGTGTGGCCAGAAAGCATCTTACCAGTTTTGCCACACTGAGATCCATCCAATTTGTGTTCCTGCAACAAAAGCACATCCATAGACTCTCCTGTAATAGCAGGGTGAAGCTGGTCCTTCAGAAAGCGCTTCCTACCACCATGGGTGGGAAGCCCTCCAAGGCCCTGAACATTCCATGAGACGATTCTCATGGAAGAGAAGAGGGTTTGACCCCCGATCTAAGAAGACGATGGGTAGCCTGAGGACACCTCTCATAATGCTGGAGGATGGAAAAATCCATGGGGCAAAGTCCACTGACATGCCCTTGTCCGAGGCCTTGTACAGTACCTGCATATGTACGAGAAACCTGTTCGCCTTGCGGGGCATCAAGGGCAATGGCATCATGCTGAAAATCTTGCAATACATGATCCCCACTGTGCTGAACATCCTGCATATCGCCCCCTCCAAGTAAAGAGGACTCAACAAAATCATCCTGATCTGAGATATCATCTCTCTGCAAAGATGCATTAGCTGACACATCCCTCTGACGAGAAACATCATCTATCTGTACATGATCCGAGGAGGCCTTCCCACCATCAATCGCACCAGGGGGGCGTGAGAGACAGCTCGCCACACCTGAAGGACTGAAGGACGGGAAGGAACCAAGGGAGGTGGCGCCTGAGAAGCATGCTTATGAGGCCTCCTCCGACCTCGAGCGCCCGAGGACAATCTCGAGTAAAGTTACCCTGTTGGTGACAAACCCGGCACTGATCGGGTTTACCTGCAATCTCCATACGTTGCTTCAAACGGCCACAAGGGCCCGGAAGCAAAACATAGTCCTCAAAGAGCTCAATGTCACGGGCAAGAACCATGACCCTGGGGGAGAGCATCCGCCGAGACCCATGATAGAGGCTTAAGAAATTAAGCACAAACCACACTTAAATAAGTGCAAAATAAATTATCATGGAAAAGTGTCAAAGGTGAAACACACTTTGAACGTAAATTGTAGCCATCAAAAGAAATTAAGGAACATGTCCAAAAAGAATGGCTAAAAAATGGTAAAAAATCATGAATACATCGTTTAGAATTAATCCAAACATAAATATCCATTAATACGAGGTATAATCATATTAATAATATGCAAATAACCCGCATCTATCTAATGTCAGCACGAGAAAATGTACTTCAACATTAAATAACCCTCGAAAATATTAAATTCTCGAGAAAAAGAATTTATCATGATTTTTTCCTAATTTTTCCTAATTTTCTAGGGCCTCAAAATATAATAATTTTGAATTCCACCAAACCTATCTTATGGCATTCCAAACCTGTATTTTTCCAGAAATTTTTTAGCAATTTAATTTGCCAAAATACCATTGATATTTTAAAAAATACCAATTTTTAAGATTTCTAAAATAATTTCACAATATTCTTAATTTTTCATGAGAATCCCATCGTTCACGAAATTTCCAATTCTGCCCGACAATTCTCAAATCCTATGAAAATTTATAATTTTAATGGATTTTTCTATTTTTTTGGATCAAAAAATATATATTTTAAAGGAATTTGAATGGTCACGGGTGCCCGAATGGACACACCACATGCAAAACACCAACCCCACATTTTTTCAAAATTTAAAATAACCTTTGTCTAAATTTTCACTAATTTTCAAGCATTTTTTGAAAATTTTAAATTACCCCGAACGCATTTAGAATACGAACGGTCAAAAAATTTTGGAATTCCAACGGTTTTCCCGGAATACAGAAAGCCAAAAGTTTTGGGAAAATGAAAAGAAAAAAAAAATCAGAATGTGAAAGGTCAAAAGTTTCCGGAATACGGAAGGTCAAAAGTTTTTCCGGAATTCGGAAAGCCAAAAGGTTTCGGGAAAACGGAAAGCCAAAGGTTTTCCGGAAGATGAAAAGTCAAAAAATTTCAAGAAGAAATTTCCAAAAAATTTTCAGAGATTTTTTTCCTCAAATCCCATATTTTCAGTATTTTTAAGGCTTTTTTCAAGCGTGACCAGTCACATCTTCCAGCACCTTGTCCATGAAGGGAATAGGAAATCCATCTTTGATTGTGGCCTTGTTGAGAGCACGGAAGTTGACACAGACTCGAATTTTGTTAGTCTTTTTCTTGGAGGTGATCACCATGGGTGAGAGCCACTCTATGTGTTCCACTGGGGCAATGATGCCGCCATCCTCTCTATCTCCACCTTCATTGCTTCTACATACTTGGGGTTGAGTTTGTAGGTGCAGCCCCACACTGGACGGGTACCCTCTTGGAGAGGGATGGTGTGCACGTCTATGTTGTCTAGCACATCATCTAGATCCTTGTAGGTCCAGGCAAATACATCCTTGTAGGAGTGGAAAAATGTGGTGGTGTGTTTGAGTAATGTGGGGTGATCCCATAACCAGGAGGCCAAGAGGATGGGGTGTGGATGCTCAGGGGTGCGTAGATTGAATTCCTTTACTGGGTCCTGACATGAAGGAAGTGGGAGGGGCTCTCTAGTGTGATTGGCAAGTTAGAGAGGATGCCGGGATCATGTGCTGGTTGTTGGTCCAAGGGGAAGTCACCAACAAACAACTCCTTTTTCCAAGATGAGGGTAGTTCCTCGACAAGAATTGGGGGCTCCACGGTAGCTATCGTGATGTTGGGTTGGCCCGAGATGGTTTTGGCTATCGGTGGTGGCTGTAAGTGTGCCTTCTTTGTGTGACTGCTCCCTTGGTGGTGGCCGATGGTTCAGATGTGATGGAGGTGGAGTGCTTGCCACGTCTCCTATTAGTGATGGTCTCTCCCAAGTTAATCTCCTTAAAGTGCTCAATTGTGGGGTCCTAAGGGGTGGTAGCTTCATGAACCTCCCTGATGTCCACCCTATAGTAGGAGAGATCCTTGTAGCCTGGAGCCAGTCAAGGAGCTCTAAGTCTTCTCCATAAGGCACTATGCCTTCCTCCATTTGTGTGGGTGTGACCACCACACCCTGCATGGCTTGGTCTGGACCTTCTTCAAGTTTGAATTCTTTTTGGCCATGGGTCTGAGGTATCCACAACCTATTGGTACCCGAGTCGTGTAGCATGCTAACACCTTGCAACCATGGTCGGCCAATCAATAAGGAGTATGCCCCTTTAACTTCGGGAATACGGATGACCACAAAATCTAGAGAGAAGACAACATCTTGAATTTTGTCTGGCACTCCCTCCGCAAGCCTGAGAGGTGTCACCTTGCGTTGGTCTGCCATTCGGACATGGAAGTTGGTTGGTCTAGTGATCTAAAAACCAATGGCTTTGAGAGTGAACTCCGACGTCAGGTTGACTCTAGATCTGCCATCCATGATGGCTCCAGAGAGAGGGGTACCATTGACTCGCACTGTGAGGCGAGAGCTGTTGAACTCGATGAGGGCGCCAATTGCATGAGTGATGCCAAGACATTTTGCCACTTGTTTGCAGGCCGGCCCAAGTCCATGGCTCACCATCTAGAATCTTTGACCCCTCCTCCAGTTGGTGCAGTAGATAGCAAATCTAATTGCACTCAGGCAACGGGGCTAAATTGGAACAGTTGGTTGAGTGACATCCCCACCTTTCCCTCCTTGAGGAGGTTTGGCCATGGAAGGTGTTGAAGGTGTGGGTGGGGAGTCACATCATCTTGCCTTCTATCATTGAGCATGGGTGGAGCCTCTAGAAGATCTTTGATAGTTTGCAAAAATGCGTTGTCCACCACATTATGAGAGATGTTTTTGGTGACTTCACCTTGCTCCGTTGATGGTTTTGGTTCTCCAAGGGCCCTCTTTTAAGCATGGGTGGCCACACTTGTGGTGAGGTGCTCCACATGAGATGAGGGTGTAGTTTTTTGGGTGAGGGGACACTCCTAGGGTGAAGGATGGGTGATTTGGCACCAAGGAGGGGGTTTCTTCAGCACTTCTCTAGTCACCCTCACTGCCCGTGGTTGGGCACCCAAGCCTCGTGAACCCCCTAGATCGGGTATCCCCAAGTCGGCATCTCACTGTGTGAACCCCTAAGATCGGGCACCCTCAAGATCAGGCATCATAAAGTTCATGAACCTCAAGGGCGCCCACAAGGCCAATCACTAGCCACACAAAATGGAATCTCCGGGCGACCCCACTTCCAAGTTGGGCTACCCACTTGATCGATGAAGCGACGGGTCCAATCCTAGTATTATAGCTAATAGCCTAGGTGAGAAAGCCACACAGAGTGACCAAGATAAAGAAGCTCTAAGAAATCTTCTCAGAAACTTGTAATTTTCTTTCTACGAATTCAATACAAAATGTATACTTTTTTAATTGTAATGTTTTTAAGAATTCTCAACCATTTCTCTTGTTTATTTGTTGTGTCAGCACTGTGCCTTATAAACTATTGGCAGCCATGTGAATGTGTAGGAAATTTCATTGATAATGATCAAATATTTGTTCAAATATTGTCAATTAACATCCAGCTGAAATCTGGCAGTACAAAATCTGAAAAATTTTAAAAAAAATCAAAATTTTTACATTTTTTGATGTTTGTAGGCAGATTAATCATCAAAAAAGTGTACACAATACATGAATGAGTAGAAAAATGAAAAAAAAGGCCTATGCGCTACGGCGCGAATTTAAGCATTTCAAATCTGAAGAAAGGCTTAATTTTGCACCGTAGCGCACATGCCTTTTTTTTTAATTATTCTACTCATTCATGCATTGTGTACACGTTTTTTATGATTAATCTGCCTACAAACATAAAAATAAAGAAAAAATTTTATTTTTTTTAAAAATGTTGTATCTACTGCTAGACTTCACCAGGTGATTTCGAGCCCCAAATGGCTTTTTTTTTGTCCCTGAGCTTTTTTGAGGCCTTATTGAGCATTAAGCCTTTTTTTTTGGTCCTAAAATAAATTCAGTTTAATTTTGTTTCTGCACTATGGAAGGATCCTTTATTCAATGCCAACAACAATACCACGTATAACAAGATAATAATCAAATTTCATATTTGTTTTCACACCTTATCAATAATACAAATTTTGTTCCTGTTTGACTAAAGCACTTAATACATGATCAACAGTTTTACCCATTCAAACCACAGTACATGAAATGAAATGTCTGCTTTTATAACACAGTTGAAACAAATAAAAACGTTGGTTAACGAGTCATTTACAATATCTTATAGATTCAAAAAAATGTATTACAATGTTGGAGATTACAAAAGGCACAAAGGCCGCATAAAAGCTTAATCCTATCCAATAAAGCCTTCCCTATGGAGCGCTTTATCCTGACGACGTAGACGTAGTGCAAGTGCCATGTCAACAGGCTTTAGGGTCACCCTTTTGGCGTGAGCACGGTAGGCAACCAGAGGTGGAGATGGAAGAGGAGGAACGACGACAAGAAGACGAACGAAGGGACAGGGAAAGACGGGAGCAGGAGGAGTAACAAAGAATTCAAGAAGCATGCAAATTAAAACAAGAACAAGAAAAGAAGAAGGCAGAAGCAAGTAAAAGAAGACTAACTCTAGATCCAGCCAAACAAAAAAGGCCAAAAAAATTTAGAAATGATAGACAACCATGGGAAGAGAGGTCGCATCCACCACCACCCCCTGTAGCCAAAAAGAAGAGAAGATGGAAACCGGGGACCGTGGCTCTTCGAGAAATCAGAAAGTACCAAAAAGAGCATAGACCCCATCATGGCGAAGGCCCCTTTTGCAAGAGTTGTAAAAGAAGTCATCGACAAGTACAGTGACAGAGTCACTCGGGTCTAGAGTACGGCACTCGAGGCCCTCCAAGAGACGTCAGAAACAATTTTGGTCTCTCTATTTCAAGATTCGGTGCTGGCTTCTTTCTCTTGACACAAATCTTTATTCTTTGTTTTTTAGGTGGAGGCTACGGCTGACGCCTCTCAAGTTCCTCATGTAGTGTTTGTGCTAAGAGCCTATCCTGCTCCTCACGACGGCTTATTTCCTCTGCTTCATAGAAGTCAGCAGCCTGTTGATACTGCTCTTGCTCAGTACAGAGAAGTGCTTCCTGGTCTTCCTCAAATGCGACCCTTAGCTCCTCTTCTAGCTGCTGAGGGAGTAGGGCTTGCTCTTTCTCTCTTCTTCTATGCACCTCCTCATCAATTTGGCATTGTTGCTCTTCTAGCACACGCTGCTGTTGCTCAGCCTCTAAGAGAGGTCGGGGGAATGGTGTATGCGTGGCTCTAAATGAGTCGGTGTCTCCAGGCTGCTTGGAGACATCCTCAATATTGTCCAGTCCTGAAAACACATCCTGCTGTACACCTTCCTGTTGAGTCTCTACCTCTCTGTCCATGCTTGTATGCTTCTTTTTGATGCATTTTTGCACTTATTGAAATGCCTGTGTCGCGACGGTTGCCTGTATCAAATTGTGTGCACCAGATGGTACGTTTGGGTTCTCAGTCTTGTGTGCAATGTGCTTAGTTCTAGCCATCCATTGACTTACACGAGTAAATGAATGTGAAAATGTACTTTTAAAACTGACTTTTACAGGTTTATATAGTTTTTGAAAAAACTTATTGATAAAAAAATATCTCTAGAAATTAAAAAAAAGCTTTGACTTAAAAAAGGGTACAATTTTTTAATATGGAACCCATTTTCGACCGATACGCCTACGCACACCGAACCACTCACGCATCCCATGCATGGCACTTGATGCTCGCCATTTGTAGATTGACATTTTTTATAACCTTTCGTAGTAATGACACCTGCCCTTTTGGTTTCTGTCGGCGTCGACCTCCCAAACTGCGAAACCAATTAAACATCTCATGTAAGGCATTGCTTTTTTCCTTACCACCTCCACCATGTCGCGTGTTCTTAAAGTATGCCGCCTTAGCTTGATAATGAGAGCGCTCCATTCCTTGGGTGCTCCAAATTGCCATTGGACCATATTGGTCGAGAAAAAACTTTGCGTGGGCAAATATAATGTGCTGCAACAAAGATCATATTAGAATTTTACTATTTGGCGATTAATACCAGTAAATAGATAGAAAGGTAAATACCATATAGTGGGTGATATGTGTTTCTCCCCATGCATCAACCATTTGCTGAGTAAATGTATGTATTGTAGTCTTTAAGTTTGTAATCTCCTCAGCAACAAGTGGAGCCTTTTCTAGCAATTGAATCATTTTATCAAGTGACTCCCACAGCCTTGCACGCTTGAGACCAAGCTCTGCATTATTCCAACGATAAGTGGCGCATTCACAAATGGCCTTCCATATCTCATATTTTGTGTGACTATTGTACCCCTCGTAATTTGAGAGAAGGTGTATAGCTTTGGACCCACCCATGCATATTTTGTTTCGATTATCCTGACCCGGTCCTGACTTTTTAGTATCCTTAGTTAACTTTACAGCACCACCATGAAGCCCCACGCTTGAAAGGACATCTTCCAGCTTACTGATGCATTCGTTGTGCGAAGATTTTCAGGCTCCATATTCCATGCATAATTGATATGTAACTTCAGTAATTTGTCCATTATGCGTAACCTAGCATGAAGCGTGCAAATATGAACACGGGAAAGTGGAATCTCTAATATAGGGCTCCATGAGATATCATCTTGATCACGATTAGGTGGACAATTGGTATTACAACTCATAATGCCATTAACCCACTGCATAGGTTTCTTTGGATCTTTGTTTTGCGTTGTACTCATTGAAGGTGGTTGTACATTTTTCTTGCCCTTTGCATGAGATTTGGTTTTCTTGGTGGCTGCAACCTTGCCTGAAGCTTTGTCGCGTTCAATATACTCTGATTTTGAATGGCAGCAATAAATACATGGAAAAAAGGCTCCTAGCTTGCATATCCTAGCATACACTTCAATGTCTTTAAATCCCCTGCCATGTGCCATTCAACTGTAAATGTTCCTGCATCTTCCACATGCAAAGTCTCTCCTTTTGATTGCAATGATATGACGTTTGGGATGCCTGTTCGGGTAAGGTACCATCGCAATGTATCATTCGTCTCCTATGGAAGCTCAAATTCTGACAACCACCATGCATTCTTTTCTGACTGCACTCCATAGTAATCTTTTCCCTGAGATTGCCTTCCCGTGTTGGAATTTGAGGCTTGTGCACTACAGTCAAGAAGATCATCATCCTGTTCCGGATTTCCTTTGATAGCCCTGTTCATAAGTGTTAGGTTGAATCTTTCTAATTTTCGTCCTTTTACAATTTGACACTCATCAAGCTTTAACACAAACACAGCTTGACCTTGCCACTCCTCAATGCTTAGACCATAATAAGAAATCATAGCTCTTTGAAGGGTCCTTAAATCAATAAAGACATTCTTGTATTTGTTGTATTCAAATACCTTAGAAGTACATACAGGCAGAGCATTGTTGTACTTGTTGTACATATAGGCAGAGCATCCTCCACATGACGGTAGCTACCTAACATGTTCGCAATGTCTGAGTTTGTACTTTTTCTTGCCATGGCTACAATGTATGGAGTTGGCAGCATGGGTCGTAGAAGTCCTTTAGCACGATGACCTAGTGTAAACACCCTGTAAATGGCTTCATATCCCTTCCTACTGACACCAGCACTATCACATGCATCCATAATTTGTATGGGGCTTACCATATTTTGCAGCTCTCCATAATTTTTGTTTCGAATTTGCTTAGCTATTTTGCATGTGGGATCTTCTAGCAGCTTTGATATGTCTGATAACTTAACATGTTTCAATATGCCTGCTCTACATTCCTCAGCACCACCTTCATATCCCCAGCAATATCTCTACATGGAACATAAATACAAAATAATATCAATATGTTTCACAAAACAGAATGGCCTGTAAAATAATGGCAAGAATAGAAGTTACCTTGTTGCTCGTACACGTTGTTTTCTTGCTCCACTTAGGGTTGCCAAGGTTTCTAGGGACTGACGCTTCAAGCCTATCAATGTCCTTCTTGTGTTGCTGCTGCAACTCATGCCATAAGCCTTGAAAATGCACTCTTGCATGCGATTCCTAAGCTGCAACAAAAGAAAGCCTCCTACAATAGCCAAATAGACCATTAGCTCCATCACCTACATACGTAAGAAATGTAGTGATATTAACAAAATGAGGTGGAGCATTGGTGAGAGGGTCAATAGGGTATATGAATCCATTCGTCCAGAGGTCAATACATTTTCGCCCTTGTGATCGAAGAGTACCCAATGGCACATTGGTCACACCACTTGTTTTTGAGATGCGATGGTAGCATACTCAGCATAGCCAAATCTACATGTAACCTGAACTTTAGTGCTCTGTTAGATATATCTTCAAGTGGCATTTTCTTTAGGGTTAGGCAATGCTGAAAAGTGCTCCTTGTAGAACACAATGCGAGAGTGAGGATAGGGTATTCTGAGGAGAGTGCAATGAAGTTTTGCTGTAAAAAATATTAGAAGATCATAGATGGATAGTGATTAGGTAATAGGAGAAAGGACAAGGAAGATGGCAAAAAGCATAGAAGATGGTAGATTGAGGTTTTGCAGCATAATACAGTAGAGAGAGAGAGAGAGAGAGAGAGAGAGAGAGAGAGAGAGAGAGAGAGAGAGAGAGAGAGAGATGTAGAATGTAGACGGAAGTAGGAGATATGTATGCTAAACATTGCAAGAATGGAAAGTGGTAAGCTCTGAAGCTATGGAGGTTGACAGAGGGATTTTCTACACTTCAATGTGGGAAAGACATGAGAGAGAGCAGAAAATGATAAAAAGATGAGGCATGGAGGATGAGAGTGTGAGATATCAGCATTTGGAAGTGCAGAGGTTATGGAAGCTTACTAATCAAAGCTGCTTGGCCATGGCACGCCCAAATGTGAGAAAGGGGAAGAGAAAGAGAGTTTCAGTGAGATGAGGGCATCTTAGAGAGAGAATGTAGAGAAAGAAAGTGGTGAGGGTCCTAAAAGTGGAGGGAAGAGAGGAGGGAAGGCTTTTCAGTCATTTTGAATTTGGTGAAACCAAAAAGTTACCCCCAATTTAGCTCAAGCAAATATATATTTGAAAAAATAGAAATTCAAATAATGATTGCATAAAGATCCCCTTTTCAGGCCTAGTCAAAGTTTGCTTAGAGTCCTTAAGCAAAAGTACTTAAAAACATAATATGGCAGCTTAAAGGGCCCCCATAGACCTCAACCTTCCCCTAATAAAGCAATGGAAAATCCTTCCCTTGCAATAGTTTACTTGTGCTATCTCATCTTGCCTCTTCTTACTTGCTTGTATGCCATTGAATCTTACTTACTTGATGGATGCATGCTAGATAGGTTTGGTTGTAGGTTGTCTTCTTGTATATTAGCTTCCCCTTCATTCCCTACCTTTTGTAAGAGAGAACCATCATGAAGGAACATCTCTTGTTGCCTCCATCTAGGCATAGAGAGATCTCCCTTCACCCCTTTGGTAAAGGAGCATTCTGATGTGAGGACACGTGAGGATATGAGGTGGTAGTAGACGAGCTAGCGCACCCATAGGGAAGTTGTTGCATTTGCTAGCTCTAAGACAAGACCCAATGACACATGTTTTGGTAAGGCTAAGGTAATCTATTGACTTGAACATATTTGTGGCACTATTGTCGGCGAGTAGCCTAGGCCTTAACTCTATCCATCCATCTATTCTAAGCTATTGGGATCACCTAATATTGCATGGTGTTGATTAGGAGGTCATACTACAAAAAACATATCGTTTTGGAGTTATTGCATGTGTTTGGTTGTTGTTTTTGACTTTAATTTGAAATTTCTTTGCATTAGGGCATTCTAGTTTCATCTATTAGAAGGGAGAAACCCTCATTCATTAGTGATTTGCAAGAATTTGGAGCCCAAGAGGCTTATATTTCATTGCTTTGAGCCAAGGAATAGCTTAGCAACTATGATTATGAGTGGAATCCACTTTGAAAACATGGTCATTGAGCTCCATTGGGGTGGATTAGAGTCGGATTGTCAATTGTATTCATGCATTATATAGTTTTCATGCATTGTTTGAGTTCGTATCTTAGAAGCATGCAAATCCATCATTTTTTTCTTAAAAAACTTAATTACTTGCATAGAAATAACTAGGATTAGGATCATTAATCATCTCCCATCAAGTTCAAAAAATCTCAAAAACCACCCAAAACGAGGCCAAAGCAGCTCTCGGGCTGGATACAGGAGCCTTTAGCCTGGTGCAAAAAGAGGTAAGCCTAGACACATGAGATGTGTTCTTGGATGTGTGAGCTTGCAGACGTGAGCCTTGAGATTTGAGTCTAGAGAGTAGTCTACCTAACATTGTATCGACTAATTATTACTACCTTCTTAAAAGACTCTTACCCATGTTCTTGGAAGATTTTCCAGTCATACAATCTATACCAAATACAAATTTAAAGGAAAATTCTTGTCCTTCCTAATTATTTGAGAATTAAAGTATAAATATTATCAATTAAGTGCACCAACCATAGGCCCAATTCCTAGATTTTTGTTCCCCAGGAAGGCTTCTTAGAGAAGTATGTGTGTTGAGTTTATAAAAAATGCATGTGAGCTTGCAGACATGAGTCTACATACATAGCCTGTAGAAGTGTACATGGACACACGTGAATGTGGACGTGTGAGCCTACATACATGAGTCTAGAAGTGTGAAACTAGATATGTGAAATGAGGAGATGTAAACCAATATAAGTGGGCATATATGCCTAGAGGCATGAATCTGGACACATGAACCTATAGAAATGAACATAAAAACAAGAGTCTAGAGACATGAGGAGAAACGAAAACCGTGTCGAAACCATTTTTAGACATGTACCAGAAGCACAAGGACCTTTAATGCGAACCCGATCTAGACTAATTATTGGAAATGATAATAAAATCAACCGTAGCACATAAAACCACAGTTTCTCAAACCCCTTGAGCCTTTGATCCCATCAAAATGACCAATACTCAACATAATGCTCCCCTATTAGGAAAGCTAGACTCCTTTGGATCCACCTAAAGCAAGGAGATTTGGGAAGAAATGAGCAATAAAACATAGATATGAGCAGAGGAACATAAAAAAACTGAGAAATAAGAGCCGCCATGATTCTCCAAGCTCCAGATTCACCAATCAGCTCTGTAAACAACACCATAAATTTTATGAAAAATTCATTAAATTGCCCTATTTTTGGGCAAAGCTCCCGTGAAGAAGCGAGAGCAATACTAAGAAGCGATCAAACCATGTCTAATGACACCACTATGTTTCAAACATTTGGTGTCAATCCTAAGCTGGGTTTATCCCAAGTTGGGTTTATCCCAAGTTGATCGTGACCAACAAGTAGCCCAACAACCACAATTATGGCAATTGAGACATGTCTCTTTTGCTGTACCATTAGGGGCAAGTGTCTCGCAGTACACCCAATAACAACTTTTACTTAATACACCTGATAGTTGCAAGCACACACATCACAAGGAGGAGTCTTGATTTCCATATGAGTGCATTATAGAAGTGCCTTTACCACGGAACCAAGTTCTAGTTCTTGTCCGTTCAGACTAGGAATAGGGAACCTAAGGACGGGTAAAGAGCCTGTGTGAGGGAACCTAGGGACGGGTAAAGAGCCTGTGTGAGGGAGTATCTTAACATAAAGGGATCCAAGAGAGTATTCTCTTAATGTGTCCTCATCTATAGAGAGTTAGCATATAGCCTCAAATGTAGGAATAGGACGGGTAAAGAGCCTGTGTGAGGGAGTATCTTAACATAAAGGGATCCAAGAGAGTATTCTCTTAATGTGTCCTCATCTATAGAGAGTTAGCGTATAGCCTCAAATGTAGGCTGACGGAGTGTAAGTGCCATTGAAAACCATCCCAATGCCGTTGGGGCAAAAGATCCCATACCTTGAAAGAGAGAGTTTTGTGCAACTACCTCCTGACGTTCCCCTGCCACGTTAATATGCAAAAGACATGTTGAGAATGGAGTTTGAAATGGAAAGAGGGGTTGTGACAAATATAGCACCGAGAGGCTCAAATCTGGACAAAACCAAGCAAATCCACATCTTAAGGATGATGACCAAATTTGATGGAATTGGAGATCCTATTCAGATCCTATTCGGTACTTAGAGAAGTTCGATCAAATTTGCAAGGCCATGGGATGAATTGATAATCCTATGGATCTAGAGCAATCTGCATTAACCCCAAATTCATGCCAATCAAAAGGAGGTGGAGTTCCTTAGTGTGGAAGTAAAAGGGCTAGCTTATAATTTTTCTACATTGAGGGCCCACACCCCTCATCACCATGGAGATGTGGCTTCAAAACAAAGAACTTCAATGACCTTTACTATGCCAAGGTCCCCAACCCTGCTATCATTGTCGCATGCCGATTCTTCTAGCATAGCATCCTCAGCCTGGAGGAGGTGCCTAGGAACCAATGGATAAGCAAAGAGTGGATGAGGTTTGATCTCAATGCATGTCTTAACTTTTGACATAAGTTTTGTTAGCTAGATCTTTACACATGGCCACAAAATGGTCACTTTCAAAGACATGCCCGATACTCAATTTTGGAAACCCTTTGAGATCATGTGCTGATCCGATCGATGGATTTCCCGCAACCCCTTCATCATGTTCTTCTATCAGACTGATAACATATTTGGTACCAATGTGAGTTTTCAAGTCTCACCCCTTGCCGGGCCCGATCTACTATATGTCTAATAATCCTTTATGGGTCCACTCTTTTGGAACAAAACCTTTATCCAAGGGTATCACCATAATCCACATGAAAAAAGAGTCGAAGAAAACAGAATGAAAAGTGTTGAAGAAAGCAATGTGTTGGAGTTTTCACTAGAAGAAGCTTCTTCATGGGCCCACCTTTTGCCCGATGCCCCTTTACACCACCTGCAATGAGCCTCATCTCATTGACAGCTATGGATGGTCCTCCCATGTAGATATGTACTGTAATGGTCCCCCCCCATCTTTAAAAGGGGGGACCATGGCAAGCACAAGCATGTCCCACAGTATGACCCATTGCATGCAATGTTCCTCAAATAAACTCCTCAAATAAACAGGAACCTTTTGTGGCCTCCTCTTAGACCACACCACCCAATGATCCACACTGTCTCTATCCTACATGCTCAACAATGCCAAATTCCTCGAGCTACGGAGGCCACCCAACTCCATCGTAGCATGAGCGAAGTATACTGCCATGCCTTAAACCATGTAATAATCTCGACTCCTCAAGAAAATTGATGTCAAGTAAATGTCAAAGAAAGTAGCAAAGAGTAAAAAAAAAAGAACTTGAGGTGGATACGTCTTCACGTTGGAGAAGTGCACACACACGTGCACACCTTCTTCCCATTTCCCATGCACGTCACCTACATAATTCACTACAGACATCACAACTTTTTTCACATCGCACATCTCACATCTCACATCTCACACAAGCACATGCATCCGAGCAACTACCCTCATCAACACCAACCCTCTAGGTACATCTCTAGATGGGGAGTCCATGGTGGCAGAAGGCCCAAAGTATGACCCATCTCCTAGAGAACCTTGGCATGACTCAAAAGGCTCCTTTGAGAATCATCATAATAGGTCATAGAAGCTTCAAATGCAAATGCCATAAGAACCTCCTATATTAAACTCCTAAATCATCCCAGACAACCACTTCACTCACTAAACACATTGGCTTTCCAGTTAATTAGCCTTGCTAGTCAATATAATTCTTTCATACCTCTCCAATGGTCTAAACTCCAACTTCAACTACATCAAGAGTCCAATCAACTCAATTCTAGGCACTTTCAGGCTCACTTTTAGGCCCTTCATTATACATCTACTTGTAAGAGCACTTAATGCACTTTGAACATGAAAAACACACATGGGAAAATATATGCAAGGAAATGTCCTCCTTGGGCCTACATTTGATGTTTCTTTAATACAAAAAAGCATCTTAATACACTTTGAACATACAAAACACACATAGAAAAATATAGGCAAGGAAATGTCCTCCTTGAGTCTATAATTGATGTTGCTTCAATACACAAAGCATCTTAATACACTTTGAACATACAAAACAAACATGGAAAAATATAGGCAAGTAAATGTCCTCCTTGAGTCTATATTTGATGCTGCTTCAATAATGCATCAAAATGAGGAACTGAGATTTACACTCTTGTTCCAATAATTGTGTCTACATATCTTTGGAACCTCCCATCCCTTCTCCTCCATTGCTAACAAGCCTTTGAATCCTTCTAGCCTAGAAAATAAAATATAACTCTGCTTGTGTGATTGCTAAAAAGAAAGTGAGCAAAAAATAACCAAATACAAAGAAAAATCTCACAAAAATATAAGAAGAATGAAAGCACTTCATAAAAGGCTCCAACACTGTTTAGGTATTCCCAACATTCACTACCTTCATCATTTACGAACTAGCATCATAGTTTTGCAAGGTGGTCAACCACCGCCTTTGCATTTGAGAAAAATTTGGCTGAGAGAGAAAATTCCTCAACACTCGATGATTAATTCTCACATAGAAGTGACCCACATGTAGATAGTGGTGCCATTTGTTGAGATAGCATGTAAAATAGCAACCATCTTTTGGTCATACACATGCATTTTCATCTCCTCTCACAACTTGCAGCTCTCATAAGCAATCACACCATGATCTTGGTACAAAACAACCCCAATTCCTTCCTTACATGCATCGGCCCTCAACGTGAATGGCTAAGTGAAATTTGGGCAAACCAAAATAGGGGCTGTTACATGAGCATCTTGGTACAAAACAAACCCCAATTCCTTCCTTACATACATCGGCCCTCACCGTGAATGGCTAAGTGAAATCTGGGCAAACCAAAATAGGGGCTATTACATGAGCATCTTTTTGAGCTCTTCAAAGCTTTTATTTGCTATTGTATTTCAAAAAAAGGCTTGTCATGGTGATGGGCCTGTAATTTGAGGATATCATCGAAGAACACCAACACAAACTTAAAGAGGAAGGGCTAGAGTATTTTGTTTATCAAAGATTCGAAAGTAGCATGGGTGCATTGCACAACCTAAATGGCATAACCTTAAAATGAAATAGCCCTCATTTCGTTCTTAACATTGTTTTGAACTCATCACCCTCCTTCATTCTAATTTGATGGTACTCCTCCATTCTAAACACTATTTTGAACTCATCACCCTCCTTCATTCTAATTTGATGGTACTCCTCCATTCTAAACACTATTTTGAACTCATCACCATATTTCATTCTAATTTGATGGTACCCTGATCTCAAATCAATCTTAGAGAAGTACTTGGCATCCTTGAGTTCATCAAGAAGATTATCCACACAGGGTATGGGAAATCTATTCTCGATGTGGTGACCTTATTGATATCACAATAATCAATAAACATACAACATGTCCCATCTTTCTTCTTCACCAAAAGTACGGGTGAAGCAAATGGTGATTGGCTTAATTCCACCTATCTAGTATCCAAGAGTTCCTTGACTTGCCTTGCTACTTCATCTTTTTCCACCTTAGAGAGCCTATATGGAGGCTTGTCAAGTATACGGTTTTCTTTGACCTAGGAAAACGTGTAGTACTCTTTGTTTTGACTTTTCTACAAAAAGTCAAACAGGTAGCAAATTGCCCATGTTCTTCCAATTTCATGCTTTTGAGAAGGATTGCTATTTTGCAAGATGATTCATTATTCCTTTTATATTGTTTACATGTGCGCGAATCTTTCATTTTGAGGCCAAAATATTGAATATTTAAGCTTATCTTATTGTTTTTCCCTTTGTCCCCAAAAATATTTTCCAATTCATCCCAAGCCTTTTTTGATGTTTTTAAGTTGGTAATGTGATGTCTGATTGAATCTTGTAAAGCCAATGCAATTATGGCTAAGCCTTTTTCATCTCTTCCCAGCCATGCATTCATGATGCTTATGTGGTCATTCAAGTAAGCCTTATGGAGTGGCATATTGATGATGTGGCATGGCACAAAGGCTCACCCATAGCAAGCTTGTTATTCCACCAACTACGGCTTCTTAGGCCTATTACCAAGCCTATATAAGCTCAGTGTTAGGCTTAGAAACATGACCAAAGAATTCTCCACTAAACCATTCTCTTGGTCAAATTCAACTAATTATTATTATTTTGAACACTATAAGTCCTATGAAATTGATAAACATTGAATTTTTTCACAAATGAACACTATAATTCCTATGAAATCGATAAAGATTGATTTCTTTACAAATTGTTCATACTAATCCTATAAAAATTTGATTAAGATTAGATTTCTTTACAAATTTCTAATCCTAGATTTGTAAAGTAAGATATCAATGAAGCCTTTCTTAAAGATCGAACAGTTAGATAAAAAATTTAACCTTGGGACCAAATTACCTTATCAATACCATTTCAAAATTTACAAATTATCAATGTAAGTGCTAAGTCCAATGTCACATAAAGCAATAAGTAAGTTTTGAAAAAAACCTTAGAAAACATATGTTTTATTCTATGAGAGATTCCTGCCTTAGAAATGAGAAGGAAATAAGCGTTAAAATGAGGGAGTTATAGCTAATTTAAGATCATAGAGTCTACTCATCAAAATTCAGGACATACCCTATACATTGGAATTGTCCCCAATAAAATGAGGCCTTACAAATATCCAATTTTCAATCAAACTATATTTTAAGTACCCAAGAAGGCATGTGACATTTCTTTAGAATCATAGGGTAACTAGGCGAGATTTTTTACTTAAGGAGCTTTCAACCACCACAAGTTATTTAGGTTGTCACTTTATTGAATGTGTTGCTCTCGGCTATAGTAAGAAAGGGTCAAACATCCAAACCTCTACATTGGGACTTGAATCCCCAACCTCTTGAATACATGACCAAAATAAGGCAAGATTATCCCTTTGATGTGAAAATTTAGTATTCATTTACTAGGCCACCCTGAGCTTTGGGACTTGAATCCCCAACCTCTTGAATACATGACCAAAGGACAAAATAAGGCAAGATTATCCCTTTGATGTGAAAATTTAGTATTCATTTACTAGGCCACCCTGAGCTTACAACCACCCTAAGGTGGCAGGATGCTTTCAAACTAACTTTTGTAGAGTGGCATATTGATGATGTGGTATGACACAAAGATTGCCACATGATACCTACACAAGGCTTGGAAGTCCACCAATCTTGGTTTTCCAAGCCTACATAGGCTTGGTGATAGGCTTAAAAGGGGCTTTTTAGGTGAATTTTTTCGCTAGGAAAAGGAGAATTGGGTCCTTTCCTTGCCAGAATTGTTTTCTTGCACTATAATCCTTAAAGGATTAATCAAGTTTGTATTTATTTATAAATTAATAAACTTATTTAAATTTTCATATGAGCCTTCTAATACTTTGAAGTAAAAATATGATGAATATCTAAGAAATTCTACCATTAGATTAAAAATTTGAACTTAAGGTCACATTACGTTATTAATTCTCTATCTTTCATCATTTCATGATCTATAAATTAACATTGAAAGACATAATTTGTTATTTTTTAAACCTTGAGAAATGGAATAACTTCAATTTCTAGGTTTCTTGCCTACAAAGTGAAAGGATAAAATGAGGTAGTCATAATTTCATAATCATAGCATTCACATGTCCAAATTTGGATCGGCACTATACACTAAAAATGTCCCCAAAAACATGAAGCCTTATAAACATATGATTTTTTATGAGGCTATATTTTAAGGTATCCAAGAAAGCATGTAAGATTTCACGACAAAATCGAATTCCTTAAATAACTAGGTGAGATTAGCCATTGAATTTGAAAATTTACCTATTTGTTTTCCTAATAAAACCCTGGGGAGGACAATTTTAGCTTGTGTGAGACACACTTATAAAACCTTGGGGGTAGGACACTCTTTAGCTTGTGTGGGACACTCTTATTATAAAACCCTGGGTAGGATAGTCTTAGCTTGTGACCACCTATAGGTGGGATGAAAGCTTCTTGGTATGGGGCACGAAACACGCTAAGTGCCTAGTAGGATAGATGTCAGTGGTATTGTGCCCTCCATTTAAGGGATGTTCCCTCTATTCTATGACAATCACAAAACATCAAAACAACTAAGAATCCCTTTGATCCTCAGTAGTTTATTAAAGAAAGGGACTAGTGTATTAAACAATGGCCTTGTGCCACCTCATCTAGCGATGAACACCTTGTGGCGAAGCCTCTTGTCGCAAATGACCTATGCTTAAAACACAAGCCAAGCTAGAAAATCTCATTCCTTGTGCACTACCTCGATGTGTACAAGAGGCACGTGGCTAGCCTATAGTGCTCAATTCTGTGACATGCACTACCTCGATGTATAAGAGACACATGGCTAGTCCATATGCTTATGAGCACATGATCTACGAGTCTTTCCCATGAAGTTGCACGGCTCTTGCATGGTTGTGGAGAATGCGTTCCTTATCTTGTCCACATGCTACATGCATATAGATTTTTTTCCATTTGATAAAGGGTAAGGGTGGGCTTGACATTCATAAAAAGAGTCATGTGCACAAAAAGTGGGATTGTACATCGGAACTTTACATGAATGAGAACTACCTCGATGTGCAAGAGGCACATGGCTAGCCTATAGTGCTCAATTCCATGCTTTTGAGCACACGATCTATGAGTCTTTCACGATTGAGGAGAATGTGTGCCTTATCTTTCCCACATGCCAACTAGCTCTGCATATAGATAAGGCGCTTTTGGCATTCATAGAAACAATCATGTGCACAAAAAGTGGGGGATTGTAAAGGAACTTTACATGAATGAGAAAGATCAAAGTTCCTAGAGACCACCATATGCTTCCAAGGCAAAGGCCAAGAAGAAAGGTATCAAAAGACTAGTGTGGCTCTACCAATACAATGAGCTAGCTCTGCCTCCATTGGAAGGGCAAGCTCATCCCGCAAATAAGTTATGCTTTCGCTATGACCCGACTGCTTCATGCTCCCCAACGACATTGCCTTCCTCAAAGCCACACACAAGGCCTGTGGTGATGTATGGGATTATCGGTTGTTGAGCACCCTACACACATGGCTTTTAGGCCTCCACATTCCTTTCATCCACAATGATACATTGTGAAACATGTGGCTCATCTAAAGAGTGAGTGCTCAGTAAAACTTTTAGATTTTTTTTTTGAGGGGGGGATTGCATGCATAAAGAAAAGCTTAATGTAAACCCTTATTCTGTGTGGAACATAAGGAATTAGAATTGATTGCATATGTTTGTGTAGTACGTAATAATGTGATCGTCATGCTCAAGAATGTTTTGCAAGAAAGGGACCTTGTGTCTTCTTTAATATGCCGTTTGGAATCGGTCAAGCTGCTGCCTACATGCAAGTTTTTGGTGGTTATGCTTCAGCTTGTCGTTTTTTTATAAAGAATGTTTTTAGAAATGGATAATTAGGCACACCCTCGAAACGGCCATGGCCGGCACGCCGGTGAATATCAGCTCGACAAGTGGATGCACGTTGACACGCAACGAAGCTCGGGATTGCCGAATGCCCACCTATATCGAAATGATCCAATTATAAGCTCTATATATATATATATATATATATATAGAGTCACACGAGGTACTCGTAGAGCTAAGCAAATTTCTCTCAGCATAGCATATACAGCAAAAACTACCTCAACGCCAGCATGGCCGCCGCTCGCTTTCTCTTCTTAAGTCATGTGGCTGCACTGGCCGCTGCTTCACTGCTGGTGGTGGGCAGCTTTGCGTCGGACCCGGAGCTCGTGACGGACTTCCTGGTGCCGGACGGCATGAACCTCTCCGACATCGACGCCAACTTCTTCACGTTCAAGGAGTTCCGGCACGGAGTGCAAGCACCCGGTGGAACCTTTGGGGTCAAGAAGGCCTTCGCCGCCCAGTTTCCGGCTCTGGCCGGCCTGGGGATCTCTTCGGTCATCTTAGAATATCGTCCCAAGACGGTGAACCCGCCGCACACGCACCCGCGCGGCACGGAGCTGCTGTACGTGACGCACGGCATCCTGCACGTGGGAGTGGTGGACACGTCGAACAAGCTGTACGTGCAGAAGCTGTACGCGGGCGACCTGTTCGTGTTCCCCAAGGGGCTGGTGCACTTCCAGATGAACTTCAACGGCCACAAGACGGCCAAGGCCATCGCCTTTCTCAGCAGCTCTAACCCGGGCCTCGTCTCCCTTCCCTCCACCCTCTTCGGCTCCGGCATCGACGCCTCCGTCCTCAAACAGGCCTTCAAGATCGACGACGACACCTTGGCCGCGCTCGAGCTCCCCTTCCTCTTCACGATCATGAAGGACGGGCATTAGGCTACCCCACCACCTTAGGACACCAAATGCATTTGGAATAACAAAATGTTTTCCTATGTTGAATAGGGCCCATAACCTTTGAAAAAAAGGAAAATTCATTAATTAGATAGAGGTCACACTTGAATTTAACCCTTTAGTTGAGTAACCTTTGATATTAAAGTTTTTTTTTTTGGAAAATTCATTTAGTAATAAAAGACTACAACCGTGCTATATATCGGTTTTTTTAAAAAAGAAAAACTTACCTTCTGTCTCTCATCGCAAGCAAATTGTAACCTTCCCATCAAGCGACGCGCATTTGAACAAATTGTGCAAACAATAATACATAAGCTTGTTTAAACACATGTTTATTAAAAAAAGGCCACGTCACCAGCGCGACCATCCGCGACGCGACTGGTGACGTGCCGGTCGAATGGGATGCCACGTTGCAGGGCACCCTGATATCTAATGAGAGCCATCTCTCTCATCACAAAAAACGAACCCCAATAGGGATCTCCATTTTTCCCTTATCATTCATAGCAGATGCGGAGCTTCAAATGTGCCTCTCACTGAACAAAGGCACTAGCATCAGCATGAGTAGATGCTCGTAAGTGTAGTGCATTGTATTGGTGATGGGTGTAAACCATGAGCGATGAGGCTGGTATTATTATACACAAAAATTTGCTTACATAAGCTCAATGCTTCAATCATCTCAGAAACCCTAATCTCTCTCACTGAGGGGGTCATCTCAAAAACCCTAATCTCAGGCTATCTTAGGGTTTTTGTTGTGTTTTTTGTCCATAGGAATTTTACTCTCATTTTTTTAAGAATAACCATGGAGGCATATTCTGGAGGGCTTCAATCACTTAGGAGCTGTGATTGCTTTTGTAAGTAGAGCCATTAGGAGTTGTGATTGTGAATTGGGGCCATAATGAGTGAAAAACTAAGAATTCATTAATTAGGAGATGCATACTTGAATTTAACCCTTTAGTTGAGTAACCTTTGATATTAAAGATTTTTTTTTGATAGTTCATTTAGTAACGAAAGATCACAACTATCCCAAATCACTTAAAAAAAAAACTTGTGTATCTCTCTCTCATGCAAGAATAAAGACCCCATTAGGGTCTCCATCTTTCCCTAATCATTGGTAGGAGACATTGAGCTTTAAATGTGTCTCTCTTTTTGTCTCCCTTCTTGCGCTCCATTTCACTGAACAAGGGCACTCGCATCAACGTGAGTAGATGCTCGTATAAGGGTAGTGTATTGTATTGGTGATGGGTGTAAACTATGAGCGATGAGGCTTGTACACACAGAGTCGCTTACACAAGCTCAATGCTTGGGTCATCTCAAAAAACCTAATCTCTCTCACTGAGGGGGTCATCTCATAAACACTAATCTCACGTTGTCAGGGTTTTTTTTGTGTGCCTTGGGGTTTTTGTTGTGTTTTTTGCCCATAGGAATTTTATAAGGGATTTGTTTAGATAACCGTGGAGGCAGATTCTGTAGGGCTTTAATCACTTAGGAGCTATGCCATTTTTTATTATAAGTAGAGCCATTTAGGAGATGTGATTTTTTATTATAAGTGGAGCCATTAGGAGACGTGATTTTTTATTATAAATAGGGCCATTAGGATTTGGATCAAAATGTAAAAAAAATTAAGGCTGATAAACTTTCACAATCTCCATTTTTCTTCCTCAAAATGAAGCTATGAACATGGCCTCATGTTTAAGTTGACATTAGAGCGCATGGGGGCCAAGACTCATGGCCTTTCCACTCGTTGTCGAAGAACCACATTGTCATTCCCTAAACTGACAAGAAATGCCACAACGACCCATCTCATTTGGGGTTGTGAAGCTTTCCAGCATTAATCCTCTTAGATTAGGTCTAGCATTAATCCTCTTAGATTAGGTTTAGCTTTTTCTATTTTTTGAAGGTTTTGAATTGTGTTTGTGATCTTTACACTCTCCAACTTTTCTTGGTTTACAAACTTGGTGGTCCTTTGCACTCCCAAATGGATTTATAGATCATTTTGAGCAATTTTTGAGGTGATACTTACCTAGGGAGAAGAAAACAATAGGGGCCAGCTGTGGGTATCCATGGCCGTGTTAGATAGTAAGTGATGTTGTTGCATGGTTAATATTCTCATCCATTCGAATGCCCATTAGATATTCTAAAGGACCTCTATTATAGGACCGTACTTAAAATTATAAGTGCCTTGGAAGTGATTACCGAGGGTGATTTTAGCGACATTAGATGTATTAAGACCAAAGGCGCACTGAAACCTGATGGCCACACTTGTGGATGAAGGGTTTCCCTAAACTCCAAGATCATGCTGAATACAAATTTTTACCTTGGGATGTGTAGAAATCAACAGGAAATTGTGACTAAATTTGTATTCAATTTTTTCTTATCTAGATAAATAGCTTATGTAGATAGTGCATTTTAAGCAAATGTTCTTCATGGCTAGCACACATGATTTTAAGTTTTTTTTGCAGTGCCCATTGCTGACAATGTACATTGTGTTGTTGGATGTTTTTGTCTTTCGGGCTGAGAGTATTACGAAATTAATAGAGAACATCGTGGGACCTCCACTTGCACCTCCACTTCCACCTCTACCTCCACCTCCACCTCCAATTCAACTTGTTGCACTTCACTACTACACCTACACCTCACAAGGCTTCTCATCAAATTCGATGTCATCTACTATCTTGGACTCTCAACTGGCCAGTAGGAGTCATCTTTGTATGGCTAGTTTTGGGTCCGATCAATTGTATACTATATATTACAGGAATATAGGAGATTGATTTTGTGACTCTTTTAAATTAGTCTTCAATTGCACTTGTTTTCCTAAACATAAAGTACAATATGCGCTTTTGTAAGAAAAAAGTACTAATTTTATATTAATCCAAGAACACTATGTACAAGTGAATTAAATGCTCAGCACACTTGGTAAAACACACATTTTGCAAAATAATGAATTGCATGCATTTGTACAATGTGAGCTAGATATCAAGTTGTTCATCAGTAAGGTGCACAAGGTTCCCATGGTTAATGAGATGAGGTGTTAAGAGGGGAGCTACAATATGTGTCATCCACACATAGATTTTGGATACCAAACAGCCAAAGCTAAAAATGGCACATGTCCCCAAAGGCCAGTTGGGCATGGGCCACTTGTAGAAGCTTCTGATTTCATTGGTACATGTTGAATGGGGTTTTCGGGGTATGGTGTAAATATTTTAGGGGGTTTTGGGGTATGGTAGGCTTCAATATTG
This sequence comes from Cibotium barometz, assembly GCF_041138505.1. Classification (NCBI taxonomy): domain Eukaryota; kingdom Viridiplantae; phylum Streptophyta; class Polypodiopsida; order Cyatheales; family Cibotiaceae; genus Cibotium; species Cibotium barometz. Next base: position 74,976,531 of record NC_141046.1, read on the forward strand.
ACACCATACCCCAATAACCCAGTTCAACATCTACGATGAAATAAGGTAGGCTGCAAGATTGACATCATACCCTAATAACCTAGTTCAGGATCTACCATGAAATCAAAAAGCTTCTACAAATGGTACATATCGTAGCTGCCCTCTTAACACCACATCTAATTTAGCACATGTGTAGGCATCACATTTCCAAAGGTATGCTATTGTACACTGTCTCTCATACACATCAGCGGCATAGAATATATCTTATTTCTAGAGTCCACAAGGTCCATTTTGAACTTGATAGATTGGACTAGATGTGAGTATAACACAACCTCTAGATTACTCTCTAGAAGACGATATAGGTGGCCATCATCGATCTCTTTATAGAACAATCCCCTCACCACGAATGAATTCGCATAGATCACATCACCCCACCCGTCCTTTGTGGATTTTTTGACATGCTGCTTTTCTTGAGTGCACCACACAACATAGAAGTGTACCCCCTCGTCTCATTATCCTCTTCTACATTCACTGTGCAAAATTATCCCTAATGCATAGTGCATCACTAAGTGTGTCATGGTGTCCTTAGAATGCTAGATGTAAGCACATATCATCATCAACATCAACATACATGCCACATTGTGATGGAAAAATAGTAAAGTATTCCTAATTTCCATTATATTTCTTGTTTTTACACCTTCTTCATTATCCCTACATATAAGCACTATAATAACATGACAAGATTCTTACTCTGAGGTGAACCTATAGATGCAATGCATAGCATATGACCTTTCGATCTTCCTACAATCCCACATGTATGTTCTATGTACATCCCCTACCTTAATCTCCCAGAACACTCTTTTTGATGTTCCTTTTTTTTTCTTATACTTGTAGCTGGAGTATGCACCATTTGTCAAGTTGAGCTATAGAAAATGCAGCACATCTGATGCACAGTTCAATTTCTCTCCAGGTGGCTTCAAATGTTCTTATGCTTGCCAAAGATATTTTCACCATAGCCCCTTCCCCATCTTGCTCACCCTTGCCATGCCTAGAACTGAAGAAGTTCCAAGTCATTTCAAGGCCCCTAAGACCTTTATACCTAGCCACAAAGTAGAATGTTCTTATGGCTTTGAACTATGATGCTGCTCCATTGGACCAAACCCAATGTCATTGTAGTGGTAGTCCTTTCTTTTGTAACCACCCGTGGTGTAGCATAACACAATGCTGTATAAAACGCGTGTCATGTTGCTGATCATCTGAGATATAGAAGTGGACAATCTTTTGAACCTCGGCCGTAACATGAGCATATGTTATGGGTGTAAGCAAAAAGGGCTGGACAATAAAGGATTGTCCTTGAAAATGTTTTGGGCATGGCTTTAAAGTTGGGATTTTTGAGACATGTGCATATATACAATTTTTGAAGTGTATGTTAGTATATTTAGCCCTTTTATAATTTTGGTGAAGTGGGAATTTTGGTATATATGTTTATTTTACAATTTTGGCGACGTGGGTCTTTAAAGAAGTAGCTATAGTTTTTTAAATAATTGCTATAATTGTGCCACCCAAAGATAGTGGGGCTACAAACTGTGTAACTCCTAAGAACATGGGTGCCTTTCCTCCCTATCCACTCTTTCAAAACTTTACCGCAACTCTTTGTTTACCTTCTTCTCCACATTGCACACACCTTACGACTCACCTTACACAGCCTCTTGGCCAACTTGCTACAGGGTAAATGTACAACCCTTGCTACTCTCTCTCTCTCCCCCCAAATCTCTCTCTGTATCTTTCTCTTCTTTAGAGCTTTTCTCAATGTTAGATATGTTGGCTTTGACCTATCTACCTTTCCTAAACAAATGAAGTTCTAATGTGTGTGTGTGTGTGTGTGTGTGTGTGTGTGTGTGTGTGTGTGTGTGCATGCATGTGTGTGTGTGTGTGCGCACGTGCATGCGTGCGTACATGTGTGTAACCTTTAGAGCTATGGACACAGAGAGAGAGAGAGAGAGAGAGAGAGAGAGAGAGAGAGAGAGAGAGAGAGAGAGAGAGAGAGAGACCTGGTGGGTGGGTGTGTGTGTGTAGATCATTAAGTTTTCCATTTACTATATTGGGAGGAGAGGTTGGGGCATTTTGATCAAGACTCATACCCTAAAGAGTAATGCAAACTCACTAGAGCTCTCTCTCTGCATAATAGCTCCTGACTTGTTAATGTTTGTTGTCTTCTTTCTATCAGTTATTCCAAGGTAAAGCAATGATAGCAATCATAGCAGCAAGGTGGCTTTGCTCAAGCAAGTATGAATCTTTCTTTAGACCAGTTGTGCAAGAAGTCACTAGAGCTCTCTCTCTGCATAATAGCTCATGACTTGTTAATGTTTGTTGTCTTTTCTATCAGTTATTCCAAGGTAAAGCAATGATAGCAATCATAGCAGCAAGGTGGTTTTGCTCAAGCAAGTATGAATCTTTCTTTAGACCAGCAGTTGTGCAAGAAGTCACTAGTCCTCAAGCAAGGATGGATTTGTCGGCACTTCAAAGTGCTTGTAAGAACTCTCATTACACTACAGTTATCACTTCTTTTGTTGTATTAGTGTCATTTAAAATGACCAAATGCATGATTTTCTATGTTTCAAGGCCATATTGAAGATTTTCATGGTGGAAGAGATTGTGCACATTCAGGTGACAAGGATGGTGCTCAAGAGTCGATTCGACAGTATTGGGCTACAATGAAGAGAAAGAAGTGTCATAAGCATGTGTAAGGCCACAGCATGAGGATGACAATACGTCACTTGATGACAAAAAAATACGCAAGATTTGTAAGGTGGTTGCTGCTTGCTTTGAAGAACAAATAGTAGGGATGGATGTGGATAATCAGAAAAATATATTTCAAAAACTTCTTCTCCATCCACACTTCCCAACACTGCATGATGCATCATCATAAGTTGAAACATTTATGCTATCTAACATCCATCACACGCTTACACAAGTGAAAGTGCCAAGCAAAAATGATGAGTTCTTCCTCAAGTGATCAATCATCATGATGTTACTAAATTCTCAAGTTGGTGGATCCAAAGATGTGAATGTCTCTGAAGCTGTAAAAGTCCTTGGTATCTAGATGGAATGTTTAGCCAGCAATCTCTCGGTTATCTCAAGAAAAGCAAGGATCTTACCTTTAGCCATGTGCCAGATGCCACCATGCGGTAGTGTAATTGCAAAGGAGATTAAGGACCTTATTTTTGAGTTTTGGACATCTAAGACTTGTGTTTCCCCAAACAAAAGAGATGTGTGTCACCACACAATAGGGACGGGCATGAATGTGGAGCATCCTATTCATCTCCTTGACGATCCTCAGGTATACTTTCATAAAACCATAATTACAACTCTTTATATCATGTCAACACATATTGCAAACCTTTTTCTTGCATTAGCTCATTGCATACTCCTACTCAGGGTGTCTACTTGATGCAAATTTAGAGTGCAACAAAGCTCTATAACATTACTTCATAATAGTGAAAACTTTCTTTGAAGCTAATTTATAGAGCTTTAAAGCATTAACTTTACTACTTCAAAGCTTTTAGACATTGCTTTAAAGGACTGTCACAAACCTAAAAGAAATTACAACCTGCTTCAAAGTGTTTTTCACAGTATAAAACCCTTGATGCATAGTAAAAGTCCAACAAAGCTATGAATCATTACTTTTAGCAGCTTAAGGCTAGTTTTTCAAGCATTTCTAGAGAGCTTTCATGCATTTCTCTTTCCCCTCTAATCACTCTCCAAATGCTTAAAAGTAATGTTGTCTGTTTTACAAATCTTTACATCAATGTCACAAAGCTTTTAAGGCTATTTTATAGGGCTTTATAGCACTGTTTTTATGCCTTGAAAGGCTTTAAAGCATTGAGACGTGTTGATGAAATTTTGGAGGCTTTAAAGCTATATGATTATCCTCTAAATGGATATGGAAACAGATTTGAATCATGGAGACATAGCTTTAAAGCTTTATGTGAAATTTTGAAGACACCTTGAAAGCCCTTGACATAGCTTTTGTCCTTTGACATAGATGTCTAAGGTTATAGGTAATAACTTTAACACATTCTGACACCACTTGCTAGCAGTGTATTGGTTAGAACAAACTTCAGAGCAATGAGACTTGGATTTAGTTATTACAGTGCTTTAAAGGAGTTCTACACAACTTTTTACTCTCCCAGAGAGCTTTAAAGATAGTTGTTAGAGCTTTAAAGCAGATAGAGATGATTCAAAATAGATTGTCTACATTGTGTAGCTAGCACTAATGCACTTGCAAAATTTTGTCATCTCTAGATTCATGTGTTGACTGAAGTAGAATTTACCACCTTTTTATTTTTTTCATGGTGGCAATTGTAGCTTTATCGATGATTGTATCCATCAATTGAAATCTCCATTAGGACCTCAATGGAGTCTTCTTGGGCCCTTTTATTTGGCAGTTTAAGGAGTCAAACCTTTTCTCTTAAGAAGAAACGTTTTCTAATTAGAAGCTTCAAAACGGCTACTTTATTCGAATTTGAATTTTGGAGGGAAAATGGAATTTAAAATCTAGCGGATAAAACCATATCATGTAACATATCTATGGAAAGCTCTTGATGCGTAGATCATGGATCTATAATGTCCGCTCAAATCGGAGCTTGTATGTAGAAGTTATGGAGGTCCGAAAATTGTAAAATTGCCTCCCCCCTTTTTGGGGGAAAAAGTGCACCCTTTGACCACTCTTACACCTCTCTTACAAACCCAACATTTTAGTCCACATGGCAACCCCCCATTTGGCTATTCCTTAATCACCTTGATTAGGCTTGGGCAAATTAAAGGGCCCAAGAAGACCCCATTCACTACAAGATTTCAAGGCCTTAAAGCTGTACTTTGTTCGTAAGTTGAAGGATAGGCATACCTATTGTTGCATTGCACATGTGCATATGATTTTTTTGAAAGAGTCATTCAATCACATGCACAATGCACAATTTGGCATGAATGCAGTCATTTGTACATGTACTTGCGCTCTATGTGTGAGATGCTCAGTCATACAGTTGTAATTTAACTCAGCATGTATACAAGAGTGTGAATTATATTTGGGAATCGGTACTTTGACCAAAACCAAATTGGTCCACATTTTATAAATATAAATGTCTCATGGGAACATGTTCTTCATGCGGTGTGCACAAATTGCCTCTTTGTCCCCAAGAGATGGCTGAGAATAACTTGCTGCTCCCTGTTAAGATCTTTCAGGATATAGAGACATGTACATACAATGATTGGATGTTAAAGAAAAGAAAAGTTCTATTACATATAAAGATGCAATGTAGGGATATGATAAGCAGATTCCAATCTCACCTGAGATTATTCATCAGACAAACTTTATTTACAAGTGGTAGGCTGAGTAGTTTAAGGCATGCATATCACGTTTTCTAGGTGATGTTGTTGTTTTAGTCACATAGAATTTGCTGAGAATTACTCTTTTATGGAGTAGAATGAAATACGGTCCATGCATTGGGTATTATAAGTTATAACCAAGTCACTATTTTGGTGCATATATGCTATTATCACACTAATGAAGGTGAGGTGAAGAAGAGCACACATTGGTATTATAACCAGGTCACTATTTTGGTGCATATATGCTATTATCACACTAACGAAGGTGAGGTGAAGAAGAGCACACATTACTATATCATCTCAGACAAGAAGGTGCATGATACTTTATTTGTGCAACATTGCTTTCTTTTGCATGACGCATGGTTGAAAAGTCAAGGTGTTAAGTATAAGAGCCATTGGGTGTGGTTTGATGGAATAGCTTTGCAGTTCAAAGCAAAGCAACCATTCTACCTTGTGGGTAGATTCTTTGGGTTGACATGAATTGAGATGACTCGGAACTTCTTTGCTTTAGGTCATGGGAAAGAGGAACATGATGGGACAGGTGCTATGGTTAAGAAAGCACTAACATAGAGCAGTTCAAGTTGAATGGTGCAATTTTGAAATGTGTTACTTATGTGATAGTTTTCCTTACTAGGGCCAGATTGAAGCTGTTGAATTCAGTGAATTGGTCAAAACTTGTGTCTTCTGGGAAATCAAAGTACATGAGATGTAAAGATCACAAAAGTGGGACTATAAACCTATCCCAAATACATGCTCCCTACATTGTGTGAATGGGTATTCAACACTAAATCTTGCTCTTTAAGATGCAGGAGGTTGTCATGTTTTTGTGATTTTTGTATGCAAGGCTAGTGGAGAAGATGTGTCTAACAACACATGGAGAGTTGGCAGTACTACAGTAGAGTCCCAACAACAATGGAGGATAATGATGAGGATGAATAGGTGGAAGATGAAGAAGACGAGTTGAAAGATGAAGTCCCATTATTCTCATGTACTCACATTGGTGAGGGCCATTAAGTTTCCTATGGAACCAATGGTAAGTGAAAGGAAAATGTTTATCCTATCAGCTGAAGTTCATGAAGCCATTTACAATAGCATGCCATTTGAAGAAAAATGTTTATCCAGTAAAAGAGTATACAATTAGAGGTATATCATTTTTGCCAGAGCACATTACTTTTTGTGGAAAGCACTACAAAGGAGAAGGCAACGCTAAGTTTGAGAGCTTCCAGGCAGAGCAGGGCATGCAGGTTCTACACCCATCAATTGTCAGGTGTATTGCCTTCACAAAAGAATCTCCTTGGATCACTATTTTCCGGTGATACTCTTCTGAAGGTCCCCTTCAGATTCAGTGAGTTCACTAGAGCAATTTTTCGTTTGGATCGAGGATGGAGAAAACCCCCACCCGATAATATTCCTTTAAGTCATCTAGAGCTTTCTAAAATAAAACAAATAGTAATAACCATGCTACATATTATGCATGCCCTGGTGGAAGGCCTAGTGACAGCACATTTGGCAGGAATTGTACATACCGACCTACATCCATTCAATGTAGTGTTGGATTTTACAAAAGAGTTGAAGCCACGCATAGGTATTATCGATGGGGGTTACTGCTGAGAGTGCCCAAAAAATGGATGTCTCTCAATTTTGTATCTGAAGCAGACAAGAACCCTGAGAAGGTGGCAGAGGCGGTCTCCTACGCAGACAGAGAGCGAAACAAATGACCGTGGATAGCCCCGAAAATTTTTGATCCGTTTTTGGCAGATGCATACACTCCTGCATCTGATGTTTTTGCTTTAGGGTATCTATTACAAATTTTATATGACTTTTGGTAGAAAGTACAAGAGTTGTGGATGGGCAATAGTTCCTACTACGACAAAGTTACCATGGATACTATTATTTATAGAGTAAAAAATTGGATGTGTCTACCTAATCGCGACGAGCGAAAATCTATTTTGCAAGTAGTGGAATTTTTTAGATCACTAAATACTGACCCGACGAGGGCACAACGTCCTCTTGTAGAGCTATCGGTGTCATTCACCCCAATTTTGTAATTTAACAGTATCAGGAGATTTAGTTTCAAGAATGGCTCTTTGTTTGTCTCTCTTCAAAATTTGATATGTGCGCACTGTTTGAAATATCACTCTCTCAGGCTCCGTTGTTTGATCCCTCCTGCTCCTCGGAGGGATGTCTAAACCCTAGGGTGGGCTTATGTACCACACTATCTTGGGTCCACATAACTAGGCAACATTCATAACACTCGCCCAAACCAGCAAGTTCCAAGTTCCCAATAGTAGGAGGGATACCTTGGGCCAACTCCTCGCTCGCTTACATCGCCGCCCGGCTACACAAGCACGAGAACAGGGTTAGCATCGAGGCAGGGAGAAGATGTACATGTACTTTAACTTAATCAAGATAGCAACACAATTGTTTAACTAAATCGTAGGATACATTTTGACCTTGCATGGGATAGTGAAATTAGAGAAGAAGCCCTTCCAAAACCTTGTAAAATCAGAGTAGCTTGTGAACCTCTCATTCTTTTGAATCATATCATCTCTATACAATGTGAAGACCTCTATTTATGTGAAATTATCAAATAAATGAAATCTACCTGTAGTTGCCATGCACTCTATATGGTATCTGAAATAACACTACATCCAAGTCAAAGAATTTTGACCTGTTGAACCAATTGATAAAGATGGATCCAATGGTGTTAACCTACCCCACTTTTCAAATATGAACTTCACTCTTTCTAGCTGCATATTTCCCAAGATTAAGGTGAGTTTGAAAGCAGCCCTACAAACCAAATCACTGCCGAAACTGTACTCAAACTTTCCCTTATAGCAACAAGGAACCAATAAACCACAAAGGAATACATCTTGATCCGTATTGCTCATACCAAAGTAGCACATATGTATTGCCTTAAGCCTCTTCAATCCAATCTTTTCTAAACATTTTTTTTTATAGCACTCCTCATTGATTACTTCTCTCAACTGCTTGTTTACACATAAGTAATCTCTACATTTCTTTCCATGGTAATTCATGCCACAATACAATGATGACGATGTTAGCTGATCCATTAAATTCACATCGTCACCCATGGTACTATCATTTCCATTTGAATGAGGTGAAGTGATTAGATTATATGAAGTTCCAACTTCAAATGATGAGAAAGATAGACTTGGCGAGTGATATTTACTTGTGCCTACATTTTTAGACAAACTTTTTCCATTTCTTTTTGCCCTGTCTGACAGAGAATAAGAGGAGAACAATAGGCCATGTGAATGGGATAATGAAGAATTTGTGGAACCACCAAATTGGCTATCAAACGGGGCAACCAACGGAAATTATCTACTCATGGTGCTCCTCAACACATGGACTTAGACTTGAGAAATGATAGATGGGAACTTCCAGTAAACAAGAAATAGGTAAATAATATGTAATAAAATTCTAGAAATTTTTAAGAAAATATTATTTGTGGATAATGTTAGATGCTATTTTTAGTAGAGTTGGCTTCTTTAAGAGGTAGTAGAGGCTCATTTTCTCATTTCCATTCTACAAGAAGGAGAGAAAAGGAGACTAGCAAGAGGAGCGACATAACCAAAACTTGCAATTCAAGCCACCACCGATTTTTATGAAGATGGCCAAGTAGCTCAAAACACTCTCCCCCAAACAAGATTTCATTTGTAAAATTTTATGTATATATATATTTTTTGAGAACTTTTTTTCACACAAACAAAATGTTTAAAGTAAAATTTCATATTATTAAAAATTTATCTTGATTCATTCATAACTAGAACTTATAAAAAAGGCTTGGACCTTTCGTTAGATAAAAAATCTCTTGTAAGACCAAGTTTAGATGTTTGACAACCAAGCATTACTACTACATTACCCCAGTTTGGATGTTGAACATCCAAATTGAACAAATTTGGATGTCCAACATCCAAATTGAATAAATGTGGATATTCAACATCTAAATTGAACAAATTTGGATGTCCAACATCCATTTTGTTTCCATTTGGATGTCCAACATCCATTCTATTTCAATTTGGATGTCCAACGTCCATTTTGTTTCAATTTGGATGTCCAACATCCATTATGTTTCAATTTGGATGTCCAACATCTATTTTGTTTCAATTTGGATGCCCAATGTCCATTTTGTTTCAATTTGGATGCCTAACATCCATTTTGTTTCAATTTGGATGCCCAACATCCAATTTGTCACAAAAAAGGATGTTGCTCATCCTCTTCATTGCATTATGAATGTAGTACATCTAACTTAAAGCAAAAATGTAAACTATCACACCGACCTGTTTGTAACCATTTGGATTTGGGACATCCAATTTGTTGTAACCCTAACCTCTTGTTCTTTGATGTCACCTATTATGGTTGCCGACTTTTATAAGGACCTTGGTTATTCTTTTTCTAAGGGTATACTTGACCTTCATTCTAGTTGTTGTATTGTTGTATGTTTGGACATTTTACAAGACTAGTCTTTGCCCTCCTTAGGAGGTTACCTAACTCTATACATATAGTTTTGTAAACTGTGTTGCCACAATATAGTTGTGAATTTGGCAAAAGAATATCCTTTATTGATACCTTGGATGCTCACTAGTAGTGGACCTCCTTAATTATTTTCTTGGTTTCTCATTGGCATAAAACCTCACTTATATCACTCTAGGTTGAGTTTTGTGGTAATTTAGATGTTGAACATCCAAATTTCTACAAAAGTTCACAAGTTTTGTGGCAATTTGGATGTTGAACATCCAAATTGCTCTACAAAGTTTGCCTCTCTCCAAAAAATACAAACGCATCTTCCAAAAATACTTCATGTTTTTCTAAAAATAAAGGCCACCGTCGTGTGCTGCCTTAGCTCCATCATCATGCTGCCATTTTTCGAGAGCTGATGTTGCCTACGCCACCTACATTGAGAGTTTTCGTTGCCTACACCATCTATGCCGTCTGCTACTACCGTTGTCTATGTTGCCTACACCATCTCTTGGGAGATTCACTCACAGTAAAGGGGGGCATCACCTACGTGAATGAACCTCAAGAAAACCCCCTATATATGATGCTCATAAGATGATAACACCCCCCCTATTTAAGCTTATAAGGATACCTTTAAAAATTACTATGGCATCCCCCCTATATATGATGCTCATAATATGATAACAGCCCCCTATTTAAGCTTATAAGGATACCTTTAAAAATGACTATGTCACCCCCTTCCTTATATCTATGTTTTTTCTCTAGCATTTACACACCCCCTCTCCTTAGATTAAAGTATGTTACTTTGAGCCTTATTGAGTGAACATATGACATATCCTGAATGTTGTTATACCCCTCCCCATCCCCCCCTGAGGCCTCCTCCCCCTAACTTAAATTTAAGATTTAGTATTCACCTAAATACATGACCTTACCCCTAACTTATAAGCTTATGCCTCATTTCAAAAACCCCCCCTCTTGTACACTCACGTGATATCATAAGTTTTCTAAGAGTAAACCCTCGGACACCATCTATGTTGAGAGCTACCATTGCCTAACCATCTACGCCATCTATTGCTGTCATTGCCTACATTGCCTACACTGCCCTACTACGTCGCCTACACCATCTACACCTGCTCACACCATCAACACTAAGAGTTGTTTGCTACCGTTGCCTATGCCATCTACACCATCTATAATGTCTACACCTTCTGTCATTGACGTCTGTTGTTATAGTTATTGTCTGTTACCATTGCGTACGCCGCCTACACCATCTACACTGTAATGTCTACACCATCTACACTCTACACTATCTACACTATCTACAACATCTATACCATCTACGTTGTCATTGGAGTCTTTCCTTAGTCACTAGCACCGTCTACACCGGCTACGCAGCTGTAGTCTCCAACCTTGTTATGTTTGGTGGTTGCTAAACCGCTTTGTGCTACTACCCACTTGCTAGACCCTTATAACTATGAGCATGTTTGAATTTCACAAAGCATTATGTATGTTTTTATTTAAAATTTTTTCTATATTTTTGTACCTAATGTTTTGGTTGATTTATGCCTTTTGGTTGATTTATGTTTTTGGTTGTGTTTTTGGTTCATTTATGCCTTTTGTAACCTAACTCTTAATGTGTGGTTCCTTGGAATGCGATTTTTCTTTTAATTTAGGGGAAACGAAAGTAAGAACTCAACAAAAAGAGTGAATGAAGAGGAAAAAGGGTTTGATTCTCCCACCGCAAGAAGAGACCGTAAAAAAGAAGGCCATAAAAACAGGCTTTGAACCAATAGGAAATATTACTTTGGCTTCAACCTTACCAAAGAATAGGTCATTGTTTTCTTCATCAACAAAAACATCCTACCTCGGGATAAGAAAGACTTAAGTGTTCGATATTCTCAAGAGCCACAGAAGGCTCTAGGATCAACTACCACCTTTGGAACTATATACAACTTTCCAAAGGGTTCTTCCCATGACAAGGCAAGTAAAGAACCAGTTTCAGCTTCTCCTATGTTTCCTAGTGGTGGAGAAGAAACATCTCCTTCTCAAGAGAATTTTGATTTTGATAATAGAGAGATGATTGCTACTAAGATAGATCCAAGACCATCCCAAAGGAGTAATATCAAAACAACGAGCTACTATGTGGCTTCCTCACAAGGCTACCAAGGTTTTATTAATGCTCCACCTTAAATACCCTCCCTTGCTGGTTCTGATGTGTCAAGGCATTCATTTCTAAATCATGAATGGTCTCTTACTTTTCAAGATAGCTCATTGTTTTTTGTGATTGCAAAACTTAGTAGTGTACATAAGCTTAAATAAGGTCAAAAGATTTGTGGAAAAGCCTTGAATGCTGACTATATAGAAGAAGATGAAGGAGAATAGATTCTTCTTATAGTTGTTGCAAAGGATCATGTAATTGATTTTCTTATATAGAAAGGAAACCTTGAGATTAATCAATGTGGCCACACCTTTAACTCTCTTTACTACTTTGTGGAACTTAGGTAATCTACTTGCTGCTTTGGCACCTTTTCTACAAGCACAACCAACACAAGGTCCAGCAAAAGCTCAAGTTTTCACCACACTAGCTTATCAAAGTAAGCAAGATATTGGAGCTTCATCTAGGGATAGAAATTGTTCTAAACACGATTTCAACGCTCGATCACCAACTTTAGAATCTTCCATCTCGGAGGATGAAGATGAAGACAATGTTCCTATCACACCTGGAGTAGAGATGAGCTCAGGTATTATAGCATCACAAAAAAAATGATATGAGGGAAAAAATTAAGAGAGAAAAATTAGTGGAGAATGGTAGGATTCTTAATCTTCACATTCAAAAGATTGAGCGGCTGCCTATTGATTCTCTTACTACAGGAATAAGGTCAATGGAGATTAGAGAGCCACACACTGTCCATGTGGACAATTTCAAAAAAAAGATGAAGCAATCCATATGCTACTATTGTTCCTTTTTATTGTACTTGTCAATTTAGCACAGTATCCTAATAGATAGTCTTTTGATATTTCAAATATTGACAAGTACACTTACTATGTCATTGGGGGCTCCCACTCTGCTAAAGAGTGAGAAAAGAGCTGCATATGGAAAACAAAGATAGCCCCTTATTTGATCGAGTAGATTGTAAAGTGTACGTGGGACTTAATGTTGATGAAGAAAAGCTATTAGATAGGATCACAACAACGATAATGACTATCGGGCCAAGATGTCTTTCACTAAGTGAATAAAGTTCTTTCACCCATGAGTACATGGACTGTGCTGAGAAGCGTGACAAATATCCTTAGAAGAAAGTTCCTTCAAGAAGTTGGAATTATTATGGAGAAGGAGAAGCATTCATATGGGATATGAAAGTATGATCGACTTTTCCAACTAGAATTCTGTACTAGTGAGATTTGGGATGCTCAAGAAAGAATCTTTACCATGTGGGAAAGAAAAAAATTGAAAGGCCAAATATCATCAAAGAAAATTGATGATTCAAGTGTTGTTTCAAAAGCACATAACAAAAAGGTACGCTTCACTATAGAAGAGCTTCCAAAAGATATGAAGTTAATGCCTTGGTGATCCCCTCAAGGTATCAAGGATGAGAAAGTAATTCTTTTTGCCTTGAATGCGGGTAATTGGGAAGGAGCTTACACTTGATGAGATGGGTGCCGAGCTCAATAAGTAAGTTATGTAGTTTTATTTGTGAATTCTTTTAACATAAGGTTTTTTTATTTCTGTATTTATTTGATTTGTGTTTTCTAGTCATAAAGTTTTTATGAAAATCCAAGCGGTGATGATAAATAAGTTAAATTGCAACTCATGGGAGGAAGTATGAGAACAATATCCAGAGCTTACAAGCTTTCCTTCAAGAGTTCTACTTTTCTTTTAGAGATTGGGTATGTTTCATATTTTATAAATAATAGTAGTTTTATCTCATGTTTCTAGAAATTTTTGAAGTCTTTTTAAAATTGCTTTGCTATGGCTAGTTATTTTTAATTACTAACCACCAATATTTGATTACATTTATGTAGAAATACAAATAATGAAGTGTTGGTGAGTAGAGATGCATTATTAATATTTATATATACATGAAGGTGGATATTGAATATCCATTTTAGCACTATCTAGATGTTTACCATCCATTTTGTGTTAAAATGGATGTGTCAACATCCAAACTGGCACAAAATGGATATTCGACATCCATTTCATTTCAAAATATATGTTAAACATCTAGTTTCTTTTAAAATGGATGTATAACATACTTTCTATTTCAAAATGGATTACAAAGGAATTAGTATGAGTAAAGTTTTTCTTTGTTGGTTTTCTTAATGCATGTTTTGGTTTGAGCTAGGTTCTTGTGTCTGATAATTTCTAAATGTTATTTGCATCAAAGTTGGCTATTATAGTTTAAAACATTTGTTTATTTTCTTTAATGATAGAAACTCCTCTCAATCAATACCAAACAAAAGAAGAGATCAAGCTCTACTAGTGAGGATAGTGATTGTCCTCAACAGTACATTGTACATTTAAATCATGCTAGACATGATAAAGAGTGCTTGCTGCTTAGAAATATTGTTCCACCAATTGAAGAAGAGCTGCATAGCCCAGGTACGAAGCATTGGTAGGGTGTCAATCGGGTTTTCTGCTATTTGCAGGGTACTTTAGTATTTTGGATTGTTTTATCCAAAGGGGGGTGAGTCACAATTGCATGCTTTTAGTGATTCAAATTGGGCTGGATGTTATGACACACGAGTTTCCACTAGTGGGTTTTGCTTTTGCCTTGGTGATTCATGTATATCATGGCTCAGCAAGAAGAAGCCTACAGTGGCCACTTCCAACTGTGAAGCTGAGTACAGGGCAGCTTTTATAGCTATAGTTTAGTGTGTGTGGCTCAGACGTCTTATGGCTGATTTGGGTGTTGGACAATTGTCTAGTACTATGATTTTCACTGACAGCCAGAGCGCATTAACAGTTGCAAGGAACCCAGTGATTTATGCTCGCACTAAGCACATTGAGATGCATTACCACTTTGTTAGGGAAAGACTCTTTGCAGAGTAGCAGAGATTAGCTTGGTCTATGTGCAAGCCTACATATGACAACATGGCAGATTTATTCACGAAGGCTCTTCCTCGTCGTCGTGAAAAGTTTGAAGCCTTTTGTAAAGCTTTGGCGCTTATTGCCTTTTTAGGATTGATCAGCCATACCTTGTACATGTTCACATTATCACTCCAGGGGGGATTTGTAGCATTATATGGTAGTGATGTGTGTGAACACACTTAGAACCGTCAGGGCACTTTTTCCCTCACTAGGAGGTTTTTTCCCCTGTGCATATGTACACCCCCTTATCTACTCATTTTGGGGTGTGTACTTATCTTTTGTATTTGGCACACATTTGTTCATTCTAATCTAGTAAGTTTGTGTGCTCTCAAGCTTCTCTATCTTGTGTGTGTGCATTGTTGCAACCCTAACCCTAATTCTAACATTCGTTATAAGCTTTTTCAAGAGGTTCAACGTAATTGAAACCGCAAGTACTTGATAATAAGAATTATTAGAATCACACTGTTCACACATATATTCTTATTACAAAAATAATGTTTATCTGGACAAATGTAAGTATGGATATTCTTGACAATGGATGAGATCATAGAGAGACACTTGGTATAATATGCATAATTGTAGCAACAACACTATCATTCAAATACATCATTGGAAGCCAGCATTTTCTATACAAGGGCACATGGAGTTCAAAATCGGCTTGTGCCTCTTGACCCCATGACTAAAAACATACAGGTTATTGATGTTCAAGTAAAGTGCATGGTGAAGTTCAAACTATAATTCCAGTTGCATATAACTATACACTTGTATAGCTCGGAATAGATTTACAAAATAACGATATAGGTGCTTATATCTATGTAAGTTCTCACATTTGTATTGCTTATACACTTAGGTGCCAAAGAGATAATGGCATGTAAGGATCTAGTAAATTCTTCAGTTTCATTTATTCTTGAGTAACACTAAATGTATTTTAGTTAAGTAGTATTCAATAAGTCTTTAATTTTTATATACAATATATAAAACCATCTTTGTTGGGCTCTTATAGATAATGTTCTATGGTGCTAGTGGTGCAAGCTCTCTAGTATCATCTACTTATGGTTCTTGATCATTACTATTTGGTTATGGGTTGGACTCCTCCTAGGACTTGTGTTCCTAGTGTTGTGGCTCAGACTCTTATTTTGGCTGCTCCTCCTGTGCCTCAGGTTCTCATGTTTGCTATTCCTCTCATGGCTTACAAACAACAATCCTGCTTAAGTTCTATCTCGGGTAGCTCAAGATCATGTGGTTCTGTCTTGGGCCCCTCAGGCTCTTCCATGACATGATGCTCCACTTCTTTTGGCTCTCCCTTAGGCTCTTCTTCAGGCTCTTCCTTGGGTTGATGCTCCGGCTTGGATTTCATTTTGTTTCGTCTTTTAATCTTCTCTAGCATCTACAACTACCATTGATGTAGTTTCCAAAAGTTTTAATATCAATTTTGAATGAAACAATTGTATTTCCTCAAGTTTTATATCTTTAACCTGTAATGTAAATATATATATATCTTTAACCTACAATTTTGAATGCAACAATTATATTTCCTCAGGTTTTACATCTTTAACCTACAATTTTAATATATAATTAGTAATAAAGATATTAAAAAAACCTCAAGTTTTATCTCTTTAACCTACAATGTAAATATATACTTAGGTTTTATGTCTAACGTACAATTTTGAATGGAATAATTGTATTTCCTTGGGTTTTATATCTTTAACCTACAATGTAAATATAAAATCAATAATAAAGATAAAAAAATTTCCTTAGGTTTATATCTTTAACCTACAATGTAAATATATAATTAGAAATAAAGATACAAATTTTTCATTATGTGAAGTTTTATGAGGAAATGTAATAAGGGTTACATTGAGTTGTATTGCATTAAGGGAGAAGATTCTTGAAAAATATGCTTTGTATTAAAAATTGTTCTCCATCTTGCAAAAAAACACGTCTTGTTGCTCTACTACCTGTTTAATTTGAGCTTTCACTTAGTGTGCATGATGGCATGAATTTCGACTATCAAATATTGAATAGTGATATACTTGTATTTTTATATACCACCAATTCTCATGCAAGCTTTCATCCTCCATACAAAGTTCCAATATAGAAACTATTCTCTTACAACAGCTAAAAAACATTGATGTTATAAGTAGTGTCACCACTTAAAGCAATAAAAAGTCATAACTTATGCTTATGTCTACTCATAATATTACATCTAGATGGGAATTTGGTGCAAAGTTCAGAGAGTATGTTTGATGTTGTCCTAAGTCAAGCACTGCTAGACTTTAATGACTCCTATTATATAATTATATCACATTAGATGAAGAAAAATATTTGTATAAAAATGCTCAAAAATTATAAATAGATAAAGCTCTCAACCACATACATTTAATGGTAGGAAAAAATGATGACTGTTGCAATTAAAGGGTCAAAATAAGTAAACCATGCTTGGCAACTCAGTATCTGTATAGTTAGATGATCTTAGCAAAGGAGATATAAGGGGGTCCAAATAAAAGCAGATAATTCATCACCATCTACAAGATTTAACCTCATGCATGTAAAGATAACCTTGTCAATGGCTTCTACACGAACCATTTTCAAAGCTTGGATGCTTTCTCTTTCAAATCTAAGTATACTAAGCTCATCATCTACATCAAATGGAGCACCAATGTCTTGTAATTGCACTACATTATGCATTGCAATTATTGGTATCATTTAGTTCTTCTTCTTTCTTGGCTTCTTGTTCTTCGTTCTTCTTAGCTTCTTCAGCCTCAACATGAAACCTTGTGTCTCTTTTGTGTGTTACTTCTATAATATTTACCTCATCCTCCTTAGGCTTCCTTGCATGACAAACTACTAGGATGTTTTTCATTTTTCTATTTGTAACATTGACATGGTGTAAAATCTTGTCATACTTATATCTCAAAGTTTTGAGAGTGTTTATATCCTTTTCCATTATAGTCACCCTATGAGCATGTGCTATAAGAATAAAGATATCCTAAAACCACTCAATTAAGAAATCCTTAGTTGCCTCCTATAAACACAAGAGTGTAGTTGAGAATGGTATTAGGGCCAAAAACGAAAAAAAGGGCCCTTTAAGGTTTTGATTAAGACATTAATTAGTTGAGGTTTTAGTAGATCGAGACCTCCAAATTTGGCCATTTAGAGGTACTTTTGGAGTATTTAGACGGGCCAAAATAAATGTTAACACTCCTTAAATCATGGCAGAGGTACTTTTCAGTCATTATTCTCAGTGTTATTTGAAATTTTAAAACATCTATTGTACAAATATTCCCACCAAAACATGTCCATTTTTCCTCTCATCATCATTTGAGTGCTCTCTTTTTCTTGCTCTCTCTCTCTCTCTCTCTTCTCTTCTCTTCTATTCTTTTCTATTATACCCTTGCATAGTGGATTATACTCTAATGTCTATCACTAACTCTCTACTCAATGTCTATCACTAACTCTCTACTCAATGCAAGAGAATGCAGATACAAACTTGCTATTAATATAGATTAGGTCTACTCATCTTGGAGAAGATGAGGCAAGCAGACTACGACTAGAGGGATGAAAACACATTGATTTGTGGGTGGATGGAAGTATTTATCCCAATTATCCTTCAACTATGGTAGACCTCCTCCATTTGTAAATGTTCATTACTTGATTAGATTTGTTGGAGATGGTTTTGATGGTCTGCTTGGTTACTGTATGAAGTTATATTCTGCATCTTCTATGTGCTCAGTCCAAATGCATCAACTGAAAGAAACTTTATAAACATCTCAGAAAACTATTTTAGAGCTTTATGATAAGATTAGAGAGCTAGAAGCTGTAAACCACTCCTTCAAAAAGAAACTAATAAACTTTGAAAGAAATCCCAGGAGGATTCAGAGAGAGGAAGAGAACTTTAAAGATATAAGTGAGTTGTCTGAAAGTAGTGGGGCTAAAAAGAGGAAGAGAACTTTAAAGATATAAGTGAGTTGTCTGAAAGTAGTGGGGCTAAAAAGAGGAGACTCAACCTTGCAAAGAAATGTGTCTCTCACATTTCAGGTATTAATATCCGTTGAAATGAGGAGAGAATCAAACTTCTCATGGAAACCATGAAAAAAGGCAGACCTGATCAAAATTCTTCAATCTTCAGAGAATATAAATTTGAGAGATCTTACTCTCAAAGAGTTGGTAAGAGACTAAAGGACTATTGTGAAACTAGATGAAATAGTAGAGACTTGTGACACTGTGGGTATTAGTCGCAAAGGTTACCAAGCTCTTTCTAGATTATGGTTCCAAAATCTTAGATGCAAGAGAATAAGAGCTTTTGGTTTGCCAAGATCCCTTTTAGTTTCTACTGCTAGGACTGCTATGAATCAAAAAAATTTGAGTATTTTTGGAGAGTACATACATATTGAAGGGATAATGCCTTATGAGAAGCAAAAGAAAAAGAGTACATTTATCTATAATGCATTCAACAATATATGGGTGGATCTTAGAAAAGTACAAATTGCAATGGTGCACATGTATAAAATTACTATAGAAGAATGTGGTGGTGTGCTAAAGTTCGTATTGAAGCTGGATGAGGCACAGATCCAAAAAGGATAAAAGATGGAAAGAGTGAGCATATCTATTATGAACAAGGCATTTGAGTACAACAATGGTAGAGGAGAGGAACCAGAACATAAAATCCAGTCGGAGATGAAGCTTTGTTGGGTTGGTGCACGTTAGATACCAACTGAAAATCATCAAACCCTCAAATGGTTATTTTCCCACATAGGTATCCCTAATATCATTCAATCCCAAAGTAATGGAGATATGTTCATAGTTGATGGAGTTGGCAATTTCAAGGTGGAATGGCATTTGGGTGCTGACTTAAAGACTATCAAATGTATGCTTGGAATATGTAACGGGGCTAGTGTAAAGTATCCTTGCATTTATTATATGGAAGGTATGGGATCAAAAGAGTGGAGCATTTTGTGACCAGCAAGGAGAGTCCCAATGAGAGACTTTATAGATCTGAGTAAGTTCAAGAATAAAGAAGACATTTGGGATCCCATTCTTCCTATCTCTCTTAAGAATGTTCACATATGCACTTTGCATGCAGAGACGAATAATTGACAAGCTTCTGAGATTGCATCTTGATTATGCATATTCTATTAAACCAACATCGTTGGCAAATCAATGTATTGATAAATGTGAAGGATTGTTATAAAAAATGGGCTTTCATAGGGGATCAGGTTCATTTAAGGAAAGATCCAATGTATTGATAAATGTGAAGCATTGTTATAAAAAATGGGCTTTCATGGGGGATCAGGTTTGTGCGCTTTTGCCACACAAGTCGTAGCTGGGGACTTGCCGAACACCGTATGCGAGCCACGAATGGCTGCAAGCATACAACCAGGAAAGAAGCTCAAACAGAAAGCAAGGGTGTGTCACTCACCGCTGTAACCACCGCCGTGAAGGATTCCTGCATCGCAGCAATGAAGGAGGAGCCGCCGTCGCCGCTCTACCGCCTCGCCGCCATCGTGCGGCTACACAGTGCTCGATCGCTCTCTCACTCTCTCTCTCACTCTCTCTCTCTCTCTCTCACGTAGGAGAAGGAAACCAAGGAGATAAGGCAAGAGCACTCTTGTATTCAACACATGAGAATGAGGGTTTTAGGGTTACATTTGACTCTTATAGGTGACTTGGCCGTTCACACATGGGCGCCCATACATGGCCGGTCGATCCTAACCCTTATCCTATTGATATTCAAGGTGCGCCTCTCATCGGCGATCACCCAATCCCTTTATCCTTTGCATATGGTGCCGACAAGCCCGGCCCATGACTCAGAATAGTTAAACTAATTACATGACGTAAAACATAGTATGTCTCAATGTCCGTCATAGGTTAACATGCCCCCCTTCCTGATGTAGATTCTGTCCTCGGAAGCTATGGTATGGTAAGCTCGATAGGATTGTTGTGGTAGACCGTCTGCAAAACAGGGAAGTAGAGTGAAAGTATGCTGGAATTCAAAAGATATAAAGTGTATAAATTCAAGCATGTTAGACCACAATGGATGTTGCTATGAGAACTTAGTTTAAGGGTCACATGAATGAGCTAGTGTAGTAAATTAACAGGAGTTTAAAATTATTGAAAGTAAATCAAGAGTTAGCAAGGTGTCAAAGGTTAATCAAGGTTTATAACTGGCCTAAGTCAAGAAAAATAACCAAGCTTAATAAATAAACAGATGACCACATTGTGTCTACTCTAAGAACAAGTTAGTACCACGAGCCTAGGGACACAAGAAACATCAGAGTTATAGGAGCCTTTTGGCTTTATTTCTTTATGCACATGACAATTTTTAAACACAATGGTGACCTTCCTAAGGCAAAACTAACATCGATCCTGGTACCATGTTTAACACAAGGCATTATCCAGGAATCTATTAGTTCACCTTAGGCAAGGCTACCCCCTACCAACCAAGGCATCGGTCTGGAGTAGAATACTCCTCGCCTACCAAGTATCAATAAGGCGATAGGCCAACATTAGAGCACATAATAGACTTGTATTGCCATTTATTGTAGGTTTTTTTTAAATATATTTATTTCTTTTGATCTTCGCTCCTGAACTGTAATGTGTTCTTGTATTCTTTCGACACCAAGGGGTAAAAGCTATGTCCTAGAGGTCAACACACACATGGCCAGGTGTCAAACATTAAGAGGGTTTGACACTAGACATAAGACAATCGTATTCCAAGGTTAACTAAAGACTGCATGCATTCTCAAGAATATATCCAATAAGGTTAAACTCATTAATGATTCACACTAGCACGTCAGGCAACTTCAAAAACTAAGTAGTACATTGATAATTTCCATGTGGTCATGGATTATAGTTCATGCAATTAATTGAACAGTAAAAACGAAAGAGAGTGGGTATGGAAGAATTACACCTGTATTCTGGAGATCTCCTTGATTCGATGAGAAAAATGCCTGCAATTTGATGAGATATTTATGTATGAGCATTGCGGCTATCTCAGGACTTGAAAGCGAACCCACCTCAAACTTTTCCACCTGTACAACCAACTAACAAGCACTATACCTCGAGAGGCACATCAGTGTGAAAAATTAAAGACTCATTTAAGGAATCCAAACTAGAAAAAACTTGAAAACACTAACCTACCTACCAGTCACCACACTACTACTGAGGATACGGTAAGAGGATGTTGTAGAGTCCTAGCTCTAGCCCTAAGGCTAAGCCTCTATCCGCATCATCCAAATAAATAAAGTCAACCTCAGTAGTGTCATGAGTTTCATCCGTCCATTCATCATTGTCAGATATTTCCTTTTTATTTTCCCATCCACATAAACTCATCAAGAATGTAACCATGCGAGGATAGTCATCTTGTGGAAAAGGAAAGCATTGGGCTATCGAGGATATGTCCTCTACGGAGTAGGGGTTAGTCATGGTCAATAGGCGAATAAGCCATTCTAATTCCTCAACATTTTCCTCTCTGGCTAGTACATCTATATGATCCCATTCAGTTTCAATTACAGGATAGCACATGTGAAATATCTGAGAAAGGTATAGATGATACCTCTCACCAAAGGTGGGAGTGGATGAAGTGTATGATGATCGTGCATCTGCCATATCTGCAAACACAGATATAGCATCAGTAGGTTTATGACAGGTCAATGTAGTTCTTGATTGTATACGGATATTTCTCCTCTTTTTGTGCTCTTGCTCTTTTTACTATTTTTTGTTTTTCTTTTCTTTGTTTTTTTATGTATGAAGCTATATATATACATCCCCTTGAATTTGGCAATTACATGGTCAGAGGAGAAGGTTGAGGAAGCATTAGAATGTCGAGCGTGAGTACATGCTCCCCCTTTCCTTGGGTAGATCATATTTTTTGCAATGATGTTGCAGCCTCTTGGAACCAATTTGTCCAGCGGGTCATAGGTTGTGATGTGGGCAGATAGCTTTTTATGACCCTTGTGGCCACATCCAATTGCAGAGATGTTAGTGTACGCTCCCATTGACGAATGGAGGAAATGGTTTCCGATGATACTATTACAAGGGGAGACGTAGACTCATCGATCTTTTGTTGGGTGTTGACAAGAGTAGGTGTAGAGCATGTAGAAACTTCTATATCAGCGTGTGCCTGGCATAAGGAGCTAGAAGCTTCATGTGGCTCCCCCCTTCCTGATCTAGGTGGTAATGATCGATATCGTTTGGGAATCCAAACTAACTCTGGAAGAAGTGGTGCGGAGCACTCTGTTACCTTTCCCTTACCACGGTCTTGAATTGTCGTTGGGATGGCAACAATTGGTTTGCAAGGTTCAGGTGATGTAGAGGGTTTCAGCTTATGTTTAGGAACCCAAATCTGGTCATTCCCCTCGTAGTACCCTTGGGCTACTAATAATTTTTTAGGGATCCATCGTGATGTTACATTGCCCTTTCTCGGGTGGGTAGCTGCTTTCTTCCTACGAGGCTTCTTGTCTGAACGAGATTGAGCTGGGGAAGTAGCTGTTAACGAAGCTTTAGGGACCCATTTGTATGTATTTTTTGGCATAGTAAGCGGAGCTTTAGAGACCACCCTCCATGTTTCCACTCTTGGCATTGAAGCGTTAGAGGGGTGGCAAACAATCAAAGATGGTTTTGCCACTGGACTTTGTGATTTTTCATTATCTAATATTTGAGTGGATGACTTAGGTGCGGGATTTTGAGCGGTCAGGCCTAGTGTTGGTTCTTGCGTTGTGACTCGTCTGGTTGCCCAATCGATATTGCACTTGGTGGCCATCATCCATTTGCGCCCTAAGTTTACAGTCCCTTCCATGGTACCAGCAGCACGCATAACCAAAAAGCTTTGAATTATGGTCCCCTTGTCATAAGCAACCAGAGTGTGTAGAATTCCTGAGACAGGGGTTTTCTTCTTGTTGATTTCTTGAACTTGGATAGCACTCTTAGATAAAGGTGGTTTTCCAAGTTGATACCACACGCCATATGATAGCAAATTGTGTTGAGCTCCTATATCCAATAATGCATTATACAGCATCTCCCCGTAAGGATGCTATAACTCAATTGGGTATCTTAGAGGCGGGTCAGATTCCAGTGAATCCTCGTCTGCCTCCTCGAAAAATGCTTGCGTAATTCCCAAGTTGGCTTCTCGTCACGCTGTTGACGTTCTTTGGCTTCAACTCTCGCTTGTATTTTCTTGAGCTCAGCTTGTTCTTTAGTTGCTTTCTTTTGATGGATTGCATATAACTCCTCTTGGCTTAGGGGGTCATAGTATCTTTTGAATTTACTCCCATTAAGGAATCCAATGGTTTCAACTCCGTCGAGAGTCTCCACTCTGATGGTACCTTGCGGGGTAATTTCACATACTCTATACGGTCCCTTACCAGCATATTTGAGCTTCTTCTTTTTGTTTTGCACTCCATACATCACGACTTTATCCCCAACCTTGATGTCCTTGTCCTTTAGGTGGCGATCAAACCATTTTTTCCTTCTATCCTTCTCCACAAGGGCATTGTACATAGCCAATTGTCTTTCTTCGTTTAGCTGCTCAAGGATATACAGACGCTCTGCTAAGGGATTACCATCCCAACCCTCTTGAGTAGCAACACGAAGACTAGGAATGACAAATTTCCACGGCATGACTGCTTCTTGGCCATACACCATTTTGAATGGTGTGCAATTAATAGCCACTTTGTACGCAGTACGATAGGCCCATAAAGCTATTGTAAGCTTTAGATCCCAATCCGTGCGATGAGCTTCAACTGTCTTTGTCAAAACAGAGATTAAGGTCTTGTTGGTACTCTCGGCTTGGCCATTCGCTTGCGGATAGTAAGGAGTAGATTTATGATGGGATATCATGAAATTTGTTGTGAGCTCCTTAATCACTTCATTTATAAAATGCGTGCGTACCATTGTCACTCACAAGTTCAAAAGGACAACCGAAGCGTGTGATTATATTTTCAAAGAGGAACTTGGCTGTTGTCCTTGCATCTGCCTTACGTGTCGCTTTCGCTTCAGCCGATTTGGTCATATAGTCAGTGGCCACAATAATATAGCGAGATTGTGTGCTGCACACTGGGCTAATTGGACCTACAAAGTCTAAACCCCACTTTTTAAATGGTTGCTTTACTTTGATCGGATGTAGGGGCATCTGATCTTTCCGCTGGGGTTTCTTGTATCGTTGGCATTCATTTCGCAACCCTTCACAAAGAGTGATGCATCTTGGAACATAGTGGGCCACCAATACCCTGATTGTAAGATCTTTCGCGCAGTTAAGTCTTCTGAGAAGTGACCACCGGCTACACCCATATGTGCCTCTTGCAAAATGTATAGATACTCATCCTCTCGGGCACAACGCCTAAAAACGTCATCCTTTCCTCTTTTACAAAGAGTCCCGGCTATCAGGCAATAGGGTTCGCATTCTTTGATCAGCTTTCGAGCTAGATCTTTACGAAGCTCCTTGGGTGGAAAGCCACAACGCCTAAAAACGTCATCCTTTCCTCTTTTATAAAGAGTCCTGGCTATCAGGCAATAGGGTTCGCATTCTTTGATCAGCTTTCGAGCTAGATCTTTACGAAGCTCCTTGGGTGGAAAGCCATTAACCAAAAAGTTAACAATCTTCTCACTCCATTCAGGCATTGTCTCCACCATGAACAGGGAAGTGTCAGGTAAGTCATCATCAACCCCCGTAGGAGTCTCACCATTAGGTATGCGAGACAAATGATCAGCCATAACATGTTTTTTGCCAGGTCTCACAACAACAGTGAAATCAAACTCAAGAAGAATCAATAGCCATCGTGTGATTCTTCCTATGGAGCATGGTTTGTTTACCAGATACAACAATGCTTGATGATCCACATAGAAAACAAACTTGGTGGCAAGGAGGTAATAATGAAATTTCCTTATTGCATATATCATTGCCAACCCTTCTCGCTCTGTAGTGGTGTAGTTCATCTCAGCATCGTTTAACTGGCGACTGGCAAAGCTAATGGGGTAGTCTAATTTGTGTTCTCCGGGTTGAGTTAACACACACCCAATAGCAAAGTTTGATGCATCAATATGCACATGGAAGATTAAATCCCAGTTAGGCATTCTCAAGATTGGAGCACTCGCCAAGGCCTTCTTTAATAGCTCATAGGCACGGTCACATTCTTCGGTCCAAATAAACTCGATGAGAAGCTTATACAATGGTCGAGCTATCTCGGCGAAGAATAGAATAAATCTTCGATAATAACCAATGTGGGCCATAAAGCGTTGGACTCCCTTATAGTTGGTGGGTGGGGGTAATTCCAAAATGACCTTGATTTTACTCTCGTCAGTGGAAATCCCATTTTTGGACACTATATGCCCTAAGATAACTCCGTGTTTAACCGAGAATTGGCATTTGAAAGGATTCAATGAGATGCGATATAATCTATACCTTTCAAATATTTTCGTAAACACATCAAGTGCTCGTCCCAAGAGGAATGAACACAAAGATCATCTAAGAAAGCTTCACAAAAGTCCCTTAGATATTCCTTAAAGGCCGTGTTTATCAATCGTTGGAATGTTGCAGGTGCATTGGTCAAGCCAAAAGCCATGACGCGAAAGGCAAACACTCCAAACTCCGTGACAAATGCTGTTTTAGCTTGGTCCTCGACGACAATTGTGATCTGATTATAACCCGAGTACCCATCTAAAAAGCTATATGCCTCCTTGCCCGCCACTCTTTCAAGCACATGTTTAGAATATGGCAAGGGGTAATGATCCCTTCGGGTGGCTGCATTAACCTTTTTGAGATCAACGCACACTCTGAGTTTCCCATTCTTCTTTGGTACGATGACTATCGGAGAAACCCATTCTGAGTGCTCAATAGGGTATATGAATCCACATTTTACAAGCTTTTCAATTTCCTGTTGTACAATCTTTGCATACTTAGGATTCATTGGGTAGGGACGTTGCTGGACTGATTTAGCAGTGCTAATCATTGGAATCGTGTGTTGCACCACCGAGGGTGGAACACCCTTCATATCATGATATGTCCAAGCAAATATGTCCTTGAATTCTTTAAAAAGCTTCTTAAGTGCAGCTTCCTCTGAGACTGGGTGAGGTCTTGAGCAATAAAAACTGGTTTAGACTTCTCACCCGGATCTGCTAAGTCTATCTCCTTAACTATCGCAGGGCCATCGTAGACACCGCTACTCCCATTGGTGGGCGTTCGTTGGGCTTTTGTGTAGACCACTTTACGTTCCCCTGTGGTGAATGATTTGAAATGCTTGGGTGCGGGGTGTAAGTCTACTAGTTCTTGTTGTGCCAGGCTTTTTTCTTTCAATTCCGCCTCCTTTTGTTGCTGAGCTAACTCTTGGTTTTGCCGCCTTCTTGTAGTACGACTTAGTTTTGGCTTCTCTTCGATTTCTAATTGGGAGACGTCATGAGGTTGTGGAATACACCACATGACACTTTGGAGGTATTGTCTCCAATTATCCGTAGTGGATCTCTCCTTGTTTATTGCAGTTCGCACATTAGCTCGATAGCGTTGACGCTTATGTCTCGTTTTCTTCTTACCAAGTTTTTGATTTTTGTTTCTATCAGATTCGAACTCACTTGGTCGATCTTCACTTGTGTCCCCCTCACTCTCGGATGAATTATCGGAGGTCACTGTCCTAGGCCTTGAACACCGTGCTTCCACATTTGGGTGAATATTTGATTCATCCCCCCCCCATCAAGCTCAGAGTCAGTTTGTTTTTGAGATTCATACTCAGAGTTACATTGGTCAGAGTCTTCGCTACTGTCAGTTGAGTTTGCCACTTTCTTGCCATCAGCAGGAGTCAAGTGCATAACACCTATCATGTTTATTGGCACTAACGGTGGCATATCTTGCCCCTCAAGTGTTACCCAACTTATGCCTCTATTTCCCCATGTGTCTATGGTTGCCGCTAGGTGTACCCAATCCACGTTATCTGACTCAGTCATACCCGGTAAGACATCCATATAAGGAGAATCTTTCCCATCATCAGTCTCTTTTTTGCATGTATAGCAATACCTAAATGGGGCGGAGTGAATAGTGGTATCCGATCGATTATCAATGATAACCTTGCTTCCTAAAGGATGTGCACGACCATTCTCAAGATCAACTCGAATGACAGAGTCCTGGAATTGTAGGTAAACATGATTTTTCGACCAGTCATACACCATTTATGCTTCCCTCATGAAAGGACGTCCTAAGATCATTTGATATGACATAGGATGCTTGGAGAAATCCATTACAATGAAGGTATGTTTTACCTTGTATCCCAGGACCTTGATCTTAAGGTCCCTTATCATTCCAATAGGTTTAGCAATAGTTCTGTTTGCCATCTTAACCACTATGTTTATGACTTCAAGGTGAGGTCTTCCCATAGATTCCCAACAGTTTTTAGTCACAATGCTCACGCCAGCACCACCATCAAGGATTCCCTTTAGAGTTAATCCCTTGGTAGTAATGGGGAGGGTTGCATTAGATTTTTCCCCTTCAAAGTATTGTCCCAACTTGTTAACAGTTCCACGACGACCGAGTTTTCATCTAGGTTGGGTTGTAGATCCCAATGTTCCCCTTCATCTTGAAGCGTGTCGGGTCTATCCATATTTGCAAATCGTGGCAACCCCGCCTTTAGTTCTCCATTGAGAAATGTCCGAAGAGCTAAGAATAGCTCAGGATCTCCGTATAATTTGGATATGATCGTGGTTCTGATCTCAGAGGACATGAAATCCATTAGCTTAGACACATTCAACGGTACTTTTCGAGACATCGCCCCTTGACTAAGGACTGGTGAAGATGGAATCACTTCCTCTTCGATGGGGTCAGGCATTCCCTCACTAAACATTCTTTCCAGCAAGAAGGGTGTTTGCCCACTTCCTGATGTCCTATCCTCACTTTCTTCCCGAATGATAGGTATAGCTAACGGTTTATGGTTCCTGTGAGGCTGAACTTGCGTAGGAAACACTATGTCTGGAATTTTGATTTTTCTCGGGTTTGACTCCACTTCTCTTTGTGTTTCTTCCACCAAAACCCTTAAGTGTTGCACTTGTTCAATCTCCTCAACTGGTTTTGGGTAAGTTCCAATCTTTTTCTTGAGGGTTTTTGGCCCACGTGACTTGTCTTGGGGAGTCTCAGTCAGTTTGGGTGGTCGAGAGGGCATTAACTGACTTGGTTGTGGGGCCGAGGAAGTTTCCTTCTGTTTCCCCTGATTTATGTATTCACTTGATTCTCCTTCGTTGAGCTCCCGAGTGGGGTCCTCCCTTAAGGTAGTGGCTTTGGTCCCCATGGTTTCTATTGAATCGGAATCATCTTCAGGATCATTCATATACACGGGGTCATCTCCTGTCCCTATGTTAGTCTTTGAACTAGGCTTGGAGCTCGTGGCATTAAGCGATCTCTTCTGCCGCGTTTTCTTTTTCTTTGCTCGAGCAATTGATGCAGTATTGCTCTCTTCGAGAATGTAGTTTTGATTTTGAAGCATTGACCGTGTAACTACATTTGCGGGTACGACAGGTATGGTTCCTCGTGCCTGGTTGGTGACCTCAACCAAATTCAATGGCGTAATCTTGGGTGCATTAGGATTATGTGGACATTGAGCAATCAAACGATCTATGCCACAACGATTACATGTAAGTACCGGCATTCCCGATGTGCTCCCTTGATTTGGTTGCATCTGAGTAGCGATCTTCTATAGCCTATTTAGGGCACTCCGCTACACGATGCGGTCCACCACACTCGTAGCATTGAATAGGTGGTCTCCTACCAAGGTATTAAGGTTTTGCCCTCTTATGATGACGAGAGCAGCCGCTTAATATACAGGCTTGACTTGCCCGAAATGATCCTCCATGTAGTACTGGGGAGTCATTTCAAACGTATCAATCCCGTATGGAGCAGTGGGGTCTATCCTCTTCATAATCCCCACACGCACTATGTGACTCACAACCCATCTGGTTTACAGGGGTAATCCTTGGATGTGGAGGTTGTGGTCCTAGCACTGGCGGTGGTAACGGCACAGACTGGACTACATTCGGATTCCTTGGAACTATGTGCTGTGTGACGGTTGCTCGTCGAACAGGTTGTGCAGGCATTAGCGCGGGTACTTGAGGTGTGTTTGACCAGGCTAGTGGTGCCTGATTTGCTAACATTCACTTAAAAATTTTCCTTGTAATAGAATTCTTGCAAGCTCTCTTCCCTCCTTTCTTCACTCTTGCATCATTTCTTTTGGATTATTGCACTACTTGATGGATGCATGCATGAGCTTCCTCTCTCTTATTGCCTCATGTGTGTGAGATTTAAAGTGTAGAAATACTTCTTCTTGCCTCCATAAGGCACACCCCATAGCTATGGAGCTCTCCGATGTGACAACGGAGCAAAAATATGGATAAATGAACTAGTGTGCCCATAGTGAGTAGCTGTATTTGTGGCTCTTCAGCAAAGTCCCCAACAAAACATGTTTTGACAAAGGCTAGGTAGGCACCAGCTGAAACAGCACCTCTTAACTAGACAAATTTGTCTAACTACAATGCTACATAAGCACTTGAACTAAATAGCACTTCTAAGTTCATCAAACTGCACTTAAACTGAATAATGCTTCTTAACTAGGACAAATTCCTAGAACTGCAATGCACAAAAAATATAATGTGTTAAATTATTATCGATAGTGATGGATATCCAAATTGTAGCCTAGTAGCCTAGTAGACACATCCACTAGTTGTGAACTTTCAGGCTCCCGCTCCTTCAATGGCAAAGGGGATATTAAAGTTGAAAGCTCAATGAATGTGGCACGATTTGTTAGGTCCAGCCATTGATCACTATTACGTCTAGTTTATGCTATGCCCACAAGCATCGCCTACAACCATGTAGGAGTCCCCCCCCATCACCGGATCCTGTCATCCACTCACCCAAAGGGTGTTGTGGAGGGATGAGAGGGGACTAAGGTTGATCATTGTATATCATATTATCCAAGGACACAATCAGCATGTGGGATATAGCTCATCCATGTGTCAACATGAGGTGACGACCTTCCAATATCCCTATTCCCCTCCCCCCCCGACGCGGAATGTTGCACACGAACACACCCTTTCCCCATGACGACTCAGAGGACACACCCTTTCCATGACGATTCATAGGTTTGCCAAATTGTAGCCTAGTAGCCTAGTAGACACATCCACTAGTAGCCTAGTAGCCTAGTAGACACATCTACTAGTTGGCGAACTTGTAGACTCCTGCTCCTTCAATGGCGAGGGGGATATTGAAATTGAATGTGGCACGATTGTTAGGTCTAGTCATTGATCACTGTTACATCTAGTTTATGCTATACCCACAGGCGTCGCCCCTACAACCAGGTATGAAGGCCCCCCATCACCTAATCCGGTCATCCACTCACCCAAAGGGTGTTGGAGGGATGAGAGGGGACTAAGGTTGATCATTGTATATGATATTATCCAAGTACACACACAATCATCATGTGAGATATAGCTCAGCCATGTGTCACCCCATGAGGTGACGACCTTCCAATATCTCCGCCTACCCCCACGGAATGCTACACACGAACACACCACATCCTTTCCATGATGACAACTCAGAGGACACACCCTTTCCATGACAATTCAGAGGTTTGCCAGATCTAGTGTGATGACGTTCGGTAGCCCCACCACGTAGCCCTGCCTCAGCCGACGTTTACACCGGCCAGCTGGTTTTGATGTGGTCGTTTTAGATATGGTGGTCACACCAGATGGCAATGCCAACCACTCGGGTCAATGGAAGTGCGCCATGCTTGACACCAGTAGCCAACCAGAGCCAAAGCTTTGATACCATTGTTAGGTTGTTTTAGGTACGGTGGTCACCACACCTGATGGCATCGCCAACCACTTGGGTCCATAGAAGTGCGCCATGCTCACACCAGTAGCCAACTAGAGCCAAAGCTTTGATACCATTGTTAGGTTGTTTTAGGTACGGTGGTCACCACACCTGATGGCATCGCCAACCACTTGGGTCCACAGAAGTGCGCCATGCTCACACCAGATAGTGGCACCAACCACTCGGGTCAACGGAAGTGTGCCATGCTCAACACTGGTAGCCAACGAGAGCCAGAGCTCTAATGCCATTGTTAGCTCCAACCACAGATCACTGTTACGTCCAGTTTATGCTCGCCAACCACTCAAGTCAACGGAAATGCACCATGCTCGACACCAGTAGCCAACCAAGGCCAGAGCTCTGCTACCATTGTTAGGTCGTTTTAGGTACGGTGGTCACACTAGATGGCAGCACCAACCACTTGGGTCAATGGAAGTGCACCATGCTTGACACTAGTAGCCAACTAGAGCCAGAGCTCTGATGCCATTGCTAGGTCCAGTGTTATGTCTAGTTTATGCTACCTATGCCCACAGGAGTCGCCTACAACCAAATGGTAGTGCCAACGACTTGGGTCAACAGAAGTGCGCCATGCTCTCAAAACGGTCACACCATATGGCAGCGCCAACCACTTGGGTCAACTGAAGTGCGCCATGCTTGGGTAGCTAACCAAAGCCAAAGCTCTAATGCCATTGTTAGGTCCAGCCCCACAGATCACTGTTACATCTAGTTTATGCTCGCCAACCACTCGGGTCAATGGAAGTGCGCCATGCTCGACACTAATAGCCAACCAGAGCCAGAGCTCTATTACCATTGTTAGGTCGTTTTAGGTACAGTGGTCACACTAGATGGCAGCACCAACCACTCGGGTCAACGGAGGTGCACCATGCTCGACACTAGTAGCCAACTAGAGCTAGAGCTCTGATGCCATTGTTAAGTCCAACCACATATCACTGTTACGTCCAATTTATGCTTGCCAACCACTCGGGTCAACGGAAGTGCGCCATGCTCAACACCTGTAGCCAACGAGAGCCAGAGCTCTTTGATACCATTGTTAGGTTGTTTTAGGTATGATGGTCACACTAGATGGCAGCACCAACCACTCGGGTCAATGGAAGTGCGCCATGCTCGACACTAGTAGCCAACCAGAGCTAGAGCTCTGATGCCATTGTTAGGTCTAGCCCCACAGATCACTATTATGTCCAATTTATGCTACGCCCACAGGAGTCACCTACAACCAGATAGCAACGCTAACCATTTGGGTCAACAGAAGTGCGCCATGCTCTTGACGGTCACACCAAATGGCAGCGCCAACCACTCGGGTCAACGGAAGTGCGCCATGCTCGACACTGGTAGCCAACTAGAGCCAGAGCTCTGACGCCATTGTTAGGTCCAACCGCAGATCATTGTTATGTCCAGTTTATGCTTGCCAACCACTCGGGTCAATGGAAGTGCGCCATGGTCGACACCAGTAAACCACAACCAGAGCCAGAGCTCTGATACCATTGTTAGGTCGTTTTAGGTACGGTGGTCACACTAGATGGTAGCACCAACCACTCGGGTCAACGGAAGTGCACCATGCTCGACACTAGTAGCCAACCAAAGCTAGAGCTCTGATGCCATTGTTAGGTCCAGCCCACAGATCACTATTACGTCTAGTTTATGCTTGCCAACAACCACTCGGGTCAATGGAAGTGCGCCATGCTCGACACCAGTAGCCAACACCAGCCAAAGCTCTGATACCATTGTTAGGTCGTTTTAGGTACGTGGTCACACTAGATGGCATCACCAACCACTCGGGTGAACGGAAGTGCGCCATGCTCAACACTAGTAGCCAACCGTAGCAAGAGCTCTGATGCCATTGTTAGGTCCACCTACAGATCACTGTTATGTCCAGTTTATGCTACGCCCACAGGAGTCGCCTACAACCAGGCGGGAAGGGACCTCATCTCGTCCTCTAATCACCCAAAGGGTGTTCGAGGGATGAGAGGGGACTAAGGTTGATTATTGTATATATATCATATTATCCAAGGACACAATCAGCATGTGGGATATAGCTCAGCCATGTGTCAGCATGAGGCGACGACCTTCCAATAATGATGATGGGAGAGTCATGCAATCATAGCCAATTGGTATGAGGAGGTGTGTATGTAGGTGTCACGACCCCTCTATGTAAGGAAGATAGAGTTTGGAAATGCATTGATAGTCAATTTAGGTGGATGAATTGATTTTGACATGTGATAATAATGATGAGTTTACTAATGTGAAAGGGTTCTTGAAGAGCAAGTTTGAAATGAAGGAGGAATTGGGTAAGGTGAGATATTTTCTTAGCATTGAGGTCTTGAGAATCAATTAGGGCATTTGTCTTATGCATAGATAGTAGGGTTTGAAAATGTTGTCTAAATGTGGCCAAATATGGCATGATCAGATGTAAGCTAATTAGTACACCCTGAGCCCTCAGAAATGGATGTAGATGAGCTTCTTAAGGACCCTACCATGTATAGAAAAATGGTTAGAAGTCTTCATCGAACAATCGAGATCTTGGAGTTATGGCCACAATTAGGTTTTTCAGGCTGATCAAGATCCTCAGGATCATGGAGGGATAATGCGCGGCGTGTGCTAAGCGTGTGCACCAGGCTCTCATGTCCCGTGCTTTACCGCGTAAGGATAATTTTTCAACAATAGGCAATTTAACGAAGCTATTAGATAAACACAACCTCAATTAATTAATGGTATATTCGGAATAAGGCACCTCTTACATCCCGTGGGCAGCCAATTGTACATAATGAAGCCATGTACATGTATATAACTTTAATTTTGAGGTATCAGAAAGGAGCAATTCCCATTGTGCAATTGAGTGTGTTTTTTCGTGTTCTCTTGTGCTTTGAGCTTGCATGCATGTATGCTTCTCTTTGTATGTATGTGAATGAGGATTGTGCTTGCCTTTTGAGAGTATCTACTTCATCTTCTTCTCCATCTCCGAGAGAGGATAGCAAGATAGCAAGTAGAGAGGAGTATTCATCTGCTCATCACTTCATCCTCTTCTCCATCTCCATAGCCCAACAGAGAGGACAACAAGATAGCAAGTAGAAAGGAAAATTCATTCCACCAAACGGAGGTTGCAACCAAGCGACTAACTTGTAAGTTCTCTAACAACCTTTTGTAGGTTAGATAGTTCATGGGACTCGGGAGTGACCATGGGAACAAGGCAAGCAATCCAAAGCTATGGGTGATCAAGAATAGCCTCGTTAGGTCTTGGAACCAACAACCTTTGACACCATATGTGAGATTGTGAATCTGAGCCGTGTGTGGGAGTATCTTAATTGGGAAGAGTATGAGTTAACCAAGAGTGTTTACTTTCCCACTGGAGATAGAGAGTGAAGGTTTGACATTACATCTTGCTATCCAAACTAGTGAGACTTTTGGTTGATGATCGTCACACAGATAAAAATTATCTCCTGGAACATTGGGGGGATGTGTTCTTGGGAGGTTTTAGACCTGTTTGATGCATCGCATGCTGACATATTATGTTTGCAGGAACTGAAAACTGGTGGTGACCGCCCCCGCAATTTTGAGAGGGGTGGAACTTCTTTCTACACTAACACTCCATGCACTTGAGCCAGTGGTACGGCGATTCTCCTTAGAGTGGGATGGTTGTGCACGGAGGTGTTCAGAGAAGAAAATGGTCATGCTCAGAGTTTGAAGGTAACCAATGCTTCTATTCAGTTCACTCTGTGTAATGTTTACGCTCCTAACAATTCTGAAGAGAGGGCAACTCTGTGGGAAAGACTGGGCACAACACTGAAAGGGGAGGATGCAATCATGATAGGTCATGATAGGAGACTTCAACATGGTTGAGACCATAGAGGATCGGTCTCATCCGAGAAATGATACATGCGTGGCAGAAAGGGACACGTGGAGAACATGCAATCAGAAATGCAATTGGGTCAATGCCAAGACCACATGCAGAACTGTAGATGCAGGAAGATACACATGGACCAACAAGCAAATGGGGCAAGACTGGAGAGCCGCCCGATTGGATAGATGCTATGCCTCTAATGGATGGTGGTGGGCGGTGCCGCCATAGGACCTGCGCACCCTCCCTGATTGAGGATGCTGGGATCATTGCCCCATCATGGTCTCCTTTGATATGCTGACCTCTGCTCCATGCAGGAATTCTCCTTCCCCCTTCAAACTGAATCTCTCTCACTTGGGGAAACCTGAGTTTGATGAGGGAGTGGTTAAAGTGTGGGAGGCAGCAAGAGCCCAAGGTGGGCCCCCACAAGACAGATGGGACAGATGCATCCGATACACCACAAATTTCTGTAAAAAATATGGCAAGGCCCAGGCCCGGATCGGAAGAGTCAGAATCTCAGTGGCTGAAAGACTGAGAGCAAATCTTATGCAAGCAATGCAACAGGAGGGCCCTGATGAGATCAGTACTACACTGATTTGTAAGATTGATTCCTACCTACAGTCGCAAGCCAACAATAAGGATGAAGCCATCAGAATCCGCTCCCGCACACGATGGCTGGCTAAGGGTGACGCCCCAACCAGCTTTTTCTTCCGAACAGTCCAAGAGAGACACCAACAGGAAAGAATAAGTAGACTAAAGAAACAAGACGACTCCCTCACTGAAGATGAAAAAGAGAGAGCCTCTCTCTTTACTACCCACTTATCACATTAGTGGAGCCACACCCGTTCTTGAGAATGGATACCCGGAGCGACTGGATAACTTTTTGTCAAGAATATCCACTTCAATTGATCGATCATCCCTCACAGTGTTGAATAGGCTGTTCACAGAGGATGAGTTAAGGTATGCTGCCAGCAAAATGGGCAAAGAAAAGACCCCGGGTCCAGACAGCCTGCCCATAGAATTTTATTGGCACTTCTGGCAGCTTATCAATGCTGACTTATGTGCTATGATTAATGAAGCTTACCGAAGGGAGGAGCTCTCCCCTGAGGTAAATTGGGGAAACTCATCCCAAAGAGAGCTCATAGGCTGACAGTAGGGGACTGGCGGCCACTCACCATGCTGAACACCTCATATAAGGTGTTCGCCTAAGCTAGCTATCAGGATAAAATTCCTACTTCGTAGAGTGGTTGACCCTAATCAATCGGGTTCGTGCACGGCCGATAGATCCATGAGGTGGTTCTTAATGTTCAATGTGGAATTGACTATGCACTTTCTCTCAACCAACCATACATGCTTCTCAATCTCAATCTGGATAAAGCATATGATAGGGTCAAATGGGACTTCATGCTGGCAGTTTTGGAAAAGATGGGATTTGGACGAGCCCTGATTGGGATGGGCCATTCTTTGCTGATGAATGCCAATGCAGAAGTCATAATCAATGGAATGGCAGTAGGGCAGTATGCATTACAGAGATCTGTCAGGCAGGGTTGCCCTCTTGCCCCACTCCCTTTTGCCACGGTTACTGAGCCACTGCTGGCTAATGTTCGCTACTTTTAGGAGAGGTCTAATTAAAGGCCTTCCTCTCCCAGAAGGGGACTAGGAGATGACCACCCAATTCTTCGCTGATGACAACAGTTCTATTTTGGTGTATGAAGAAATTAACATTGATGCTTTCCTGCAGGTAGTGGATGAATTCTGCCAACTGTCAGGCTCGGTGAACAGTACTGCCAAAGCTGAAGCCCTGCTACTGGACAAAGGAGATAGACAACTGTGGGATCTCAACAAATGGATTCCCCATGGCACCCCTCTCAGGCTGCTGGGCTGTCCTATTGGCACAGACATCAGTAACAAGCAAAGGTTCGACTGGTTTTTCCCCCGATTACAAGGTAAAATGGTACAGTGGAGCAAGGCCTCCCTGTAGGCTGGGGCAAGATCAACAAACTCTTCTGAGACTTCCTCTGGAACAGAGCAGAGGGAAAGAGCTGGCACTCAATTTCATGGGCACAAGTCTACTCCCCTAAACAGAAAGGGGGGTTGGGAATCACTAATCGTCAAGTGAGCTCTCAAACCCTCACGCTTAAATGGCTACAGAGGATTGAAACAAGGCGCCCATGGGGAGTAATCACCAGATATTTCATTCAGAATGCTTCTGGCCTCCCTGGGCGATGGCCAAACCTGTCTTGGAAGCAAAGGATTGCCTCAAGAGGCAAGTGCACAGTCAAACAATCAACGCTAGTGAATGGCCTTGTGGCTGGGTGGCAGGAGCTATTCATTAGGCCTCTTACCGGCGATGGGGCATTGGGCGAAAGCATCTGGTGATCAATGTGCAACATGGACAATGGCAAGCCACAAGCACTGAGGGATGTTAGTCAGTCTCGAAAACTGCACAAAAAGGGAGTGCAGACATGAAATGATTTATGGGACAACAGAACTGCCCAATGGATGGAATGGGACCTTATAGCCCATCGGTTTAGTCTTACTCCGCCTGCTCTTGCTACCCTACAAGCTGCTGCAGAAGCTCTCCCATTCCCCTGGCCAACTGCATTGATTCTCAAGGCTGAAAATTGGCTTGCCAACTGGGCCACTAACAAGGGCAAACCGCTGCCTGAGCTGAAAGGAGCTAACTTGTACACGCCACAGGCACACTGGTATAGCAGCCTGGCTCATCGATGGAAATGCCCGAGCTCCATAGGAACCTGGGCCTGCTGCACTGTAACTGTATGGTCGGCAACACCATCCCTGCGGGTTAATGTATTTCTCTGGAGGCTCCTGCATCTCAAGCTCCCTACAAGAGACAGAATCTCTAGCTGGGCGCCTATCTCGCCGATGTGCCCGTTCTGCCACACCCATAATGAGGACTCATTTCATATATTCTGGGCATGCCCAACCGCCCAAGCAAAGCAGTGACTGGACAGCAGGGGCACACAGCATCAA
Source organism: Cibotium barometz (assembly GCF_041138505.1). NCBI lineage: Eukaryota > Viridiplantae > Streptophyta > Polypodiopsida > Cyatheales > Cibotiaceae > Cibotium > Cibotium barometz. Next base: position 75,015,144 of record NC_141046.1, read on the forward strand.
TTTACTTGGAAGCATGCGCTGCTGGGGGACACCACAATGCTTAACCCGGCACTAGCCAGTATCTAGCCTTGGATCCGCCATGCAGTGCTGCAGCAGATCTGGCTTGCACGAAATCAGATCGTCTTTGGACGGTGCCCTCATATGCAGCACCCAGAATGGAAGGAAGAGAGATTTGTAGCTGAGAGATTTGTAGCTGAACTGAGAATTCTCATTGCCCCTTTTAAGTCGGAGCTCCTGGACTCAGCCAAGCGGTTACTCCTCAGTTCTTAGCCTGTTCATCACAGGACACACATTATCTTATCTTTTTTTTGTAACTAACTGTTCGAAATAATAAAATTACCTTTTCTCTCTCAAAAAAAAAGACCAAAGGGTAAATGGGTAGAGTTTCCCATTTATGCCCGAATGCCACAGTATGGCAGTAGCTACACAATTATGGCATTAACTCGTGCTGCTCCACAAGTACAAGTAGGTACTTCTCCAAAAAAAACCCCTTAAAGAGGCTCTTGAGATACACTAGCTGATTTACATATGAGGTTTGAGGCTTTGAGTGATTGGTGTGAAGTAGAGCACTCATGGCCTAAAGGCATCTCAACGTTGGTACCTACTAAAACAACATTTATCTACTCTTTCTGACATGGGCTTTTAAGGTATGGAAGTGGATAGGTCTCTCTCGTTTGCCTCCTACAGTCTACTTCATGATTAATTCCACTTGTTGGGGTTGAGCCAATTGTCTTGGTACTGAATCTTTGTCCTTCAATCACTTGTTTCTTGCACTGAGAAAATCTGATACTTTTTCAACTTCTTGAGGATTGGGGCGTTGTTCAAGTGGGAGTAAGAGAGGCATTACATGCAAAGGAGAAAGGTCCGTCCTTTTCAACTTGGTGTTGCACAACAAAGAAGGATGTTGCCCACCCTTTCTGACACGATCTAACAGGTAGCAACCCCATCCATGTCCACCGTTGGCCGCCCAACTTTCTCACAGATATGAGCATGCTGCATGAGGTGGACATAGTCAGCATAATGGCATGCCAACACTTTGTGTGCGAAAGGGGCGTAGCCCACCATGCGCCGGCGGACTCTCTCCCCTGATTGGCGTGGAAGAAAAGGGCACCCTGGGTTCTGGTGGTATGACACACCATGGCTTGAGTGAAGAGGAGTTCAGGCATGCCTAGCCCCAGCCTCGGATTGCTATAGCTGGGACCTCAGTGTTAACCAAAAGCTTGCAATTTATATACGATGGACTTGCAAAATTTCCATCCCAAATTGTCAACTTGATTTTCTCAATTTTCAGAAAACTGTCCAAATGAAAAAAACCTACAAAATTCTCAATCTGTAAGTCATATGATTCGTTTATAAAATATTTGTTATAATAATTCGTTGATAAAAAATGTTAGTGTGTGAACACTGGGCAGGGTGGTAAGCTAGCCCTAAGCCAGTTCCTCAATGATCCAACGAACTAACAGTGATTTCAGTTTTTCGGGCAAACCACCTGTTGCAACTGGTCATATGATTGTTTTTGTTGTGAGTGCTTGTTATCCCCAGCCACAAAAAAGTCTATTTCCTCCGTCCAACTCTGAACAGGCACATCCCATTCAATTTCTTTCTGTCTAAACTCGTCCACCCCATTTACAAAATCCCACAACCCGGCATCGACGTAGATGTTTGACATCAAAATGTAGGCCACAGGGTGCTCTGGCTGGAGTTGCACTGCTCTATCAAAAGCCTGTTTCCCCAGCTCAACATTGCCATGCTTTTGACACATACTTAACATACACAACCAGAAGACCATATTTGGTTGTACCAGCATTTTTGACAGCATGTTTTCCACTTTCTTGAAGTCCCCCGCACGTCCAAGTAGGTCTGTCATACAAATATAATGATCAATCTCAGGAGCTATACCATAGTCTCTGCCCATGGATTCGAAGTACTGATTGCCTTTGTTCACCAGGCCAGCATGGCTGCAGGCAGAGAGCACTGCAAGAAAAGTGACTCCATCTGGTTTGATGCCAGCAATCTTCATATCCTCAAACTTTTGCAAGCTTGCAGCACAATTTCCGTCTCCGGCATAGCCAGCAATCAACGCAGTCCATGACACCACATCGGGCTCTGACAATGTGTTGAATAGGGCTTGAGCATCCGTCATGCTTGCACAATTCCCATATGCACGGATAAGGGTGTTTGTGATAAGAAGGCTCAGATCATTTGCAGTGGAGACACTAGCAAAGTGCGCTCCCCTACAAATCTCTAGGCTTCCTACCCCACTGCAAGCTTGCATGACACGAAGGAGTGTGATGTCATTCAGTGTCACGCCTCTGTCACACATTTGGCTGTACAGCTCTAAAGCTCTCTCTCTTTCTCCTAGCTCGATGTATGCTGAGAGCATGGCATTCCATGACATAATATCACAATGAGATGACTCCCTCAACACATTCTCCGCTTCGGTGATCATTCCACACTTGCCATAGATACTCACCAGGGTGCTAGCAACAAATGCATCTGAATCAAAGCCCTTCCTCTGGGCATCAATATGTAATGCACGGCCGATTTCCAGAGATGCCCCTTTGGTTAATCCTTTAATAGATTCTTCCTTCTCTGCAAGAGTGCAACATGCTTGAAGGGCAATAACAAAGGTCCGCTCATTTGGGCCGATTCCTAGGTCATGCATTTGTCTATATAGCTTTAAGCTCTTCTCCCCTTCACCTTGCTCAACGTATACAGAAAGCATTGCACTCCACGACACCACATCATGATTGGACAACCCTGCTAACACATTCTCTGCTTCTGCAATGCTGCCGCACTTGCCATACATACTCACAAGAATGCTACCAAGAAAGGCATCTGAATCCAAGTCTTTCCTACGAGCAGCGGCATGTAATGCGCGGCCAATGTCCAAGGACATCAACTTCATTGACTGCCCCTTTACAGCAACAGCCTCTTCCTTCTCTGCCAGTATGCAGCATGCTTGAAGGGCCATTACCAAGGTCCAGTCATCTGAATTCAGGCCTTCATTTTGCATTTGTCTGTACAATTGCAAGGCATTAACTTCTACGGCTTGCTCAATGTACCCTGAGAGCATTGATGTCCATGACACTACATCACGTTGAGGCAACTCAACAAACACATCCTCTGCTTGCACAATGCTCCCACACTTCCCATACAAACTCACTAGGGTGTTACCAACAAAAACATCTGAATCTAAACCCATCCTCCTAATGTCAAGATGTAATGCTTCACCGATTTCCAGTGACATCAATTTGGTCCAGTGGCCATCAACAACAACACCTTCTTCCTTCTCTGCAAGCATGCAACATGCTTGAAGGGAGCTAACAAAGGTCCACTCATTTGGATTCACACCTTGGTCCTTCATTTGTCTGTACAGCAGTAGAGCCTTCTCACCTTGACCTTGCTCAACATATGCTGCTAGCATTGCACTCCATGACACAACATCAAACTGGGGCATACTGGCAATAACATTTTCTACATCTGCCATGCTTCCACACTTACGATACATACTCAAAAGTGCACTACCAAAAAACGTATCTGAAGCCAAGCCCTTCCTCAGAGCATCAGCATGTAATGCCTGGCCAATCTCTAAAATCATGACCTCGGTCAGTCCTTTATCCACACTAGCAGCTTCTTCCTTCTTTAAGAGAATGCAACATGCTTGAAGAGCAGTCACAAAGGTCAAAGCATTTGAAGTCACACCTTCTTCTTGTAACTGTCTGTACAGCAGCAAACCCTTCTCTCCTTCACCTTGCTCAACATATGCTGAAAGCATTGCATTCCATGAGATCATATCACGGTTAAATAACCCATGAAACACGTTCTCAGCTTCAACAATGCTTCCGCACTTTCCATACAAACTCACAAGGGTGTTACCAACAAATACATCTGAAACAAAATCCTCCCTATGCAAATCAGCGTTGATTGCTCTACCAACTTGCAGAGTCTTTAGTTTGATTGATCGTCCATCCAGAAAAACAGTTTCTTCCTTCTGTGCAAACATGCAGCATGCTTGAAGGGCGACAACAAATGTTCGCTCTGTTGGACCCAGACCTTCCTCTTGCATGTGTCTGTAGAGCTGCAGGGCCTTTTCTTCTTCACCTAGCTCCGCATACGCTGAGAGCATCGCATTCCATAACACAACATCATGCTGACACAACCCAACAAAAACATCCTCTGCTTCTGTAATGCTCCCACATTTGCCATACATAGTCACAAGGGCACTACAAATAAAACTATCTGAACCGTAACACTTCTTTCGGACATCATCATGTAAGGCCTGGCCAATTCTTAAAGACATTATTTTGATTGATTTCCCATCCATAACTACATCTTTTTCCTTCTCAGCCAGCTTGCAACATGCTTGAAGGGCGATCACCAAGGTCCGTGCATTTGGATCCGTGCCTTGTTCTTGCATATGTCTATAGAGCTGTAAAGCCTTCTCTCCCTCACACTGATCAACATACACTAGAAGCATAGCAGTCCATGACACCACATCATGATGGGACAACTCAGCAAATGCATTCTCTGCCTCAACAATGCTCCCACACTCACTATACACACTTACAAGGGTGCTATTAACAAAAACATCTAAATTGAAGCTCTTTGCCCGGGTTTCAGCATGTAAAGCCTGGGCGATATTTAAGGATATCACTTTGATCCATTGACCATTGACAGCAACAGCCTCTTCGTTCTCTGCAAGCTTGCAACATGCTTGAAGGGCGATCACAAATGTCCTTGTGTCTCTTACCCCTTCCTCTTGCATATTTGCATAAAGCTTTAGTGCCTTCTCTCCTTCACCTTGCTCAACATAGGCTGACAACATTGCATTCCACGACACACCATTCCGGTGAGACAACCGATCGAACACATTTTCTGCTTCCTCCAGGCACCCACACTTGCCATACATACTGATAAGGGTGCTACCAACAAAGACATCCGAATCAAATCCCTTCCTCCGAGCATCAGAATGTAATGCCTCACCCTTTTCTAGGTTGGATATGTTGCCACAAGCTTTGAGAAGGCTAACGAAAGTAAACTCATTTGGCTCCACCCCATCATCTTGCATGCATTGATACATTTTGAGAGCGTCATAAACTTTTCCACTGTCACAGTATCCTGTAATCATGGCAGTCCATGAAAAAACTGTCTGATGTGGCAAACTGCAAAACACTTGAAATGCATCTTCAAGACCTCCACATTTTGCCAGTGTGCTCACTAAGAACTTACTGGCAAAGATGGTGGATTGCAACCCATGTAGGGCCAAATGGCCATGCACAAGTTTCGCATGAGCAAGGGCCTTCCTCTTGTTGCATGCAATTAGTAGAGATCTATATATATCCTCTGAAGGAACAACACCATGATGATTGTTAAGCAGCAGCCCATTGATTGCCCTATCAAGATTGCCCTCCTTGCAAAGGCTCTTGATTATATTCGATAATTCATCATGTGAAGAGTCTTGCACACTCCGAAAGGCTCCCTGAAGATGATCATCAGGATGATGTTGTTGATGTTGATGTTGGTGTCGATCTTGATCTTGATGATGGTGAGTCTGAAGATGATTGTCATCATGATGTTGTTGATGATGATGATGGTGAGAATGATAATGTTGATGTTGAGCATGATCTTGATGATGAACATCCTGCTTTATTGACTGTGGGTGCACCCATGCAGGTGTTCTTTGATTGTTCGACAAGAGGGGCTCTACTGTGCCCTCAGGTTGTAACCAAGGGCATACCTTATCTGTCCTGTTGTCCCTACGATCTGATCGAGAATCCTCCCAAGGCTGCTCTTGATGACCTCCAATTTTGGGACTCCTATCGACGACATGACCATAGCAATCGCGAGGTACAGACGAAACTGCGACACTGTGGATTTCCAAGCCCGCCATGGCAAAGGGAAGCCCGGCAAACGAGCGCTGAGCTCAGGCGTGCTCATTTGAAATGTGCCAGTGAGTGCTTAGTCACAGGCTGAGGAAAATTGAGTATGGATTGCACAGTGCAAACATGTAAGACGTAATATATTAGAATTTGTTCAAATACCATTCCAGGTAGGGGCAATTTCTCGCAGACGCTTGTAAAGTGCACCACAAACGTTTGCGCAAAACTGAAAATTGGGGGTGTTCGCAGATATTTTGCCATCTTTGCCGCTTGCTGATGCAGTAATTTCTAATTCTCCAAACCCCAAACAAATCCTAACCTTCTCTCTCTCTCTCTCTCTCTCTCTCTCTCTCTCTCTCAACATGTTTTTAAGAGGATAATAGATGCTATCATCTCAATACTCTCTGTTTTATGTTTTATTCTTTCTCTCTCTCTCTCTCTCTCTCTCTCTCTCTGGAGTAAGGCCTATATTAAATTTCTCCCAAAAATTTCTCCCAAAAATTACATCAAGTAAGCTACTATGCGGAGTCTATCCCTGAGAGTAGGGTCACATGTTGAGATACAATCCTCTAAGATCTTCCGTGAGAGGATAATGTGGGCCTAAAAGAGTAGTTTTGGGTGCTTATATTTATACGGTGGGTCTAAAACATCTTCTCAGTTATTGCATAAACATTGGTTGTGCAAAATGAATTTTTTAAAGATAGAATACATGTGATAAGATAATACTTTGTCATTAGTTTGAAGTTAAGAATGTTTGTACAATCAAAATAAGAAATTTAGTATTTACTTTTTTATTTTTTTAAAGGAAGTTAAAGATGGTTAGGAGGTGTGTGTTGAGATATGTGGTGCCAAAGAGCACAAGGAAGGTCGGGAGTGAGTCACATGACAAGAGAAGAAGCATGCACATTAGATAAAGGAAGTTAAAGATGGTTAGGAGGTGTGTGTTGAGATCTGTGGTGCCAAAGAGCACAAGGAAGGTAGGGAGTGAGTCACATGAGCAAGAGAAGAAGCATGCACATTAGATAAAGGAATAGACTAAGGGTCTATAATTTGTATTGTCACTTGTAAAAGGTGAATTCAATTGTCAAAAGATGACACATGGAAAGCACAAGGTTGCACATATAGTGTGAGCATTAATGAACACATGGTTGGCATTAGGGTGTACAAAAGCATGGATTAGAGTCCTTGTCAAGACTATAAATATGGGTGTATGACATTTGATTATTACAATGAGATTATAGAGTTTGTGCCTTAATCATTGTGTCATTGATTAATCTTTATCTTAATCTCGTATTAACATTTTCTTAGTTTTTCATTATGGACTTAACCATTTGCTATGAGCCACCTTAGATTCATGTATTCTAACATGGTATCAGAGCCACCTAAGGCTGGCCATAGCAATTAATTAGAGAATTTTTCTTTAAGAGGTGATTAGAAAAACATTTGGATTTTTATATTTGCTATTAGGATTTCTTAGATTAGTGTCTTTCTCTTCTTATAGTTAAGATAACAACAAGAGTTGTGTGGCTGGGTGTTGTAAGGCAAGAAGCAGAAGACAAAAGGAGGCTTGCCTCTAGCTTTGCCTCTAGCTTTGAAGAAAACACAGAGCAGAGAGAAGCAGCTTCAAATTGAAATAATTGGAAGAGGTAAAGGTGCGGAGGAGCATTTGGATGAACTAGAAAATACAAACGTAGAGAGATTTTCAAAGGCATATATGATTCTTTACAAGAATCCACTTAGATTCTTGTAATAGAGCAACTCCTATTGCTATGGTCCTTTAAGAACTTATCAATGAACCTCAAAATATTGAAGTAGAGACAGATATGGCAAGAGGCACAATACTATTTGGTTTAAATGAGCTACCTATAGATGAGATTATTCGTATGGCAAGAGGCACAATACTATTTGGTTTAAATGAGCTACCTATAGATGAGATTATTCGTATGGCAAGAGGCACAATACCATTTGGTTTAAAGGAGCTACCTATAGATGAGATTAGTCATATGGATGAGGAAGAAGATATTTTTCTACCTATTTCCTATGCTGCTTGTGATGTGAAAGGTATTAAATCTAAATATCATTCTATAAGGCATGTGTTTTGATTACCTCACAATGTTAAGCACCCAACAACTATAGTGTTATGTTCTCGAGATTGTACTCTTTACTCTTTAGGAGCCCTTGGTTATAAGTGGCATTTTGTGCTACACAAATATGGAATTGTGAGGTGTCAAGAAAGCTTCAACAATTTGTGGGCAAGCACTATGGTGCAAGTGGAAACTTCTCTTTACTTCCTTTGGAAAATCCTCCTTCTACTTTAGTTGATCTTTTACTTTTAGTGTGATGATAATGCAAGTAAGGAATACATGAAGAATATACACTTTTATAACAATGCTTCAACATTTGTTTCATTGGGTGCTCATTTGGATAATCAATTCACTAGAGGGGGGTGTTTAATTTTCAAATATATGATACAACATATCATCGTGTTGGCTCTGTAACACCTGATGGAACACAAGATACGGCTCTTCAATCTGCTCAATTATATGTTAATGATACGGAACATGAATTGGAGAATAGACTTCAGGGGATGCCTTCTTTAAATCATAATGTGCTTGAAAGGTTACAAACAATGATGTACGGACAAAATCCATATGCATGTATATTTTATACGAGAGAAATGTTACAGTCCCTAGTCCACATGTAGACTTGAGAATGGTTATCACTGAACCTCGATTAACCTCAAGAAGGCAATACTTGGTTCCTACGGGTAGTGAGGTAGCCCCGCTATCATGCCGGGTTAAGGGGATGATTCTCATGTAGGTCATTGAGATATCCAAATAATGTCTCTCACAGGTACCATAAAATAAATATCTATATCATGCCGGGTTAAGGGGATGATTCTTATGTAGGTCATTGAGATATCCAAATAATGTCTAGCACAATCCCCAGTCCACATGTAGACTTGAGAATTGTTATCACTGAAGCTCGATTGACCTTAAGGCAATACTTTGGTTCCTATGGGTAGTGAGGTAGTCCCACTATCATGCCGCGTTAAGGGGATGATTCTCATGTGGTCATTGAGATATCCAAATAATGTCTTGCCAGGTACCATAAAATAAATATCTAACTTGCATCATTCATATAAGCCTCTACTATACGTTCTTCTGTTTCATCAAGGAGAGGATGGTTGGCATATTGGAATTCCTCTCTGTGGTAGAAATAGACAAGGTTCAAATGAGGAGACAATGATAGTAACTCAACGGTAATATTATGTATATAGATCACAAATAATGGAAGATACAAATGCATGTCTTCTAAGTGGTGGGCTCAACTTTTGCAACAATACATTTTTGATGCATATAGCCGCGCATGGAAGAATCAAGATTAGTATAGATACGTAATAATTAGAAAGCGTTGCATGTAGAAGTATATAAAGGGCTTGTGGATATGGTTAAATATAAGCAATGGGGTCAAAAGAGTCTCTAGGGGCATTGCTAGATGCATGATAGTTCTACCATCTACATATATTACAAGCATTCTTGCAGTGGTACTCATCATATGTGAATGTCTACTGCTACATCTCTAACGGCTAGTGTGGGCAAACATGTGTGTGGCGGAAGCGTTGGCCAAGGTTTGGTCGTCCTTTTCCACACGAAAATGTCGATACAACAAATCTAGTGCAAAGGATGTGGCAGCAACAGCAAGTACACCCTCCTGGATGCAAAAATCAATAGATTGGTAGTGGTCCTTTTACATGCTCTCACAGGCGACTCTCGAACTCGCACACACATGGGGGGGACCTTAGTGAGTTCTTCAAGCAAAAATAGGAGATAGGTAACTGGTCTCTTTCCTCATACCATTGTATTTCAGCATGGTGATTTTCTTCTTTAAATTATCTCTTGCTTTCTTTGCAGCTGACTCTGGACGCTTTAATGTGCAAGGGTCAAGCAAGAGTCACATTGCACAACTGGCTACAAGCGAGAGATCCTTAGAAGGTACCAAGCTAATCCATCAACCTTGGAAGGAGTCCACGTTGCTTTTCAAGATCCAAAGCATGTCTTCTCGTCGAGGGGGCATGGTACCACATAAGCATGTAGTCTAGCTACTGTAATTGTCAAGATTGGACACCCAACTACAAGCATCTCTATGGGATTCGGCTAATATTGTAGCATCACTTTTCACATTTGAATGATGTTTTGCCCATTGTTGATAGTGTACGTGATCTAGGGTAGATGCAACATGTTAGTGATTGTTGTTGGAAATGATCACGGCACATGGATAAACATTGAAGGACACAATCTTGATGTTGGTGGCAATGATAAGTGCATGGGGCTAAGTAATGAGGATGGGCAACACAAAGAGTCAGCTGGTATTGATGAGTGAATACATATATGCATTCATGGCTTCAAAGGGATTTTGCAGGATCTCTAAGAGTCTCCTTACATGTGACACCACACGAAAGGAGATGATCTCTAAATGGTTGAGGATATCAAAAGATAGTGTTCTTGCATAGGTGGTTCCAAAGGAGATAAATATACCTTTGAGAGGCTCCGTTTTCTAGATCCAAGCTCATGTGACACCCACTCGACTTGGTTATGGGAAGCTGCAAAGAAGTGACTAATACCCCTATTGAGGAGAGGGCAACCCCATCATAGCCACCATAGTGTGGAAAATTCACAAGAGTGCTCAAACCTAAGCATCAACATGGTAGGAGCCGAGTGAGGTTTGAGAAGAGGGCTTGAATATTTTGCCCCCATTTCTATAGCAAGACATTGATGATCGACTCTCTACAGACACACACTTGCCATACATGCCATGCATTACTTCCCTTGTCGAGGAGACACGCCCCAATTGGTTCTAAAACCCACCTTGTTAACAAAGTCGTCAACCTATGTGATGACATGCCCATTAAGAAGGGAGTGATTACATCTTGTGAATATGGGTTACAAGAAGATGATGAGAGACACTTTAGCGTGTGCCTCCACAATGGAATTGTGCTTCAAAACATCCATGCATCTCAACATAGAATTATGCTTGTGTTTTGTGGCTGTTGAATAGCATTACTGCCATTATTAAGGAGACATGCCCCACCCTATCTTGTTGAAGATTTAAATCCCTTTTTTTGCCATGGAAGTACTAATAACATGGCTTTGTTGCTTTTTATCATGTTTTGCAAGCCATGAGTAGTACAACATGAATTTGTCTCTTTTTGTCAACCTTGTGGTCCGTGAGTATAAATAAACGTAAAAGTATATCAAGCATAAGCCTGTTAAAAGTCAAACCTCTCTCTCATGAGTCATGTCACTCTCTTTTGAGGTGTGATGTTTTACTTGAGGGATTTTGGCCACGCTTGCAGTCCAGCTTGATAGGGAGAGGAACTATATCTCTTACAACAATGGGGGGGATTTGAATTCATATGTAACCACACACCTGTTGGATACTCAATTTGATAGCGAGGGCAAATTCAAATTCATTATGTAGTACCTGCCCAAAGATCCATGAATAGTGCACCTAGTTAGAGCTGTTGCTTGGTTTGCTCGTCTTGTAAATTAAGTTGGGGAGAGTAATTAACCCTCACATTATATTTTATATTAACCAGATCTGTGGATGAAAGTGGTGAATTTGTAAGGTAGGTAATTTTTGAATTTGAAGCCTTTTAATAATATATTCAGAGAAGCAATAGTAGTAACACACAACGTCATAAAATGAAGCATCTCTACAAACAACACATAACAACAACTCCTTTGGCTTATCTCTCGAGACTCCCAAAATGTCCACCTACATGATAATCTTTAGCAGGCAAACACATATAGCAATAACAACATTTGTACATAGCACAACATAGTCATGCGCATGTGTGTGCGCACGCATGCACACGCACACGCACACGCACACACACACGAGAAGATCTGATGATGGTGGGCAACTTCTTCTTTGTAGCCCCGAACAAAAGTGACCTTATCAGGTCCCCAAAACAATGTACCCACCATACAGCCCCAAGAAAGTAGTAAGCACACAAATGTTGGCGTAATAAGCCTTACATCTAAGGCACTCCTCACACACGTACGTAACCGTCACACAAAAGGCTATAAACAGCCCACTCATGCCTGTAAGCAATATAAAATATCTTATGAATGAATAGAATCCGCCTTATGTAACGGCTCTTGTTCTTGATCTCTAAGTAATGTCTTTCTTTCTTAATCTCCTTATATCTCTTGCCTCTATCACATTCTCATGGTATTAGTCGCCAATACACCTGGTGTGCCTACTATGGAAAGACCCACCTCTGTTCTACTCAGCCCTCTCTTGCATGATAATTACATTTTTTCCCTATTTGAAGGGTTTTATAGTCCATGGTCTTGTGTCGGCAAAGGTGAAATCATTAGGCGAAATTTGGACTAAAAAAGGGCCCTCTAAGAAATGCCATGTCAGCTTTTTCTAGAAAAATAGGTTAATGGTTAAATTTTTACAAATCAAATCAATTTTTTTTGGAAGATTATAGATTAGCAATCTATTTACAATGATATATAGAATGATGAGAAATTTTTCATATTTAAGAAGTTCCCAAATTAGTGATGATGTGGCATGTTACTAGGCAAAATTTGGACTAAAAAAGGACCCTATAAGAAATGTGATGTCAATTTTTTCTAGAAAAATGGGCTTATGGTTAATTTTTTACAAATCAAATCAGATTTTTTAGAGATTGTATATCAGGAATCTGCTCTTCAAGATTTTTTCAATGATATATAGCATGATGGGTAATTTTTTATATTTAAGAAGTTCCTAAATTGGTGATGACATGGCATGTTACTAGGCAAAATTTAGACTAAAAAAGGGCCCTTTAAGAAATGCCATGTTAGTTTCTTCTAAAAAATGGGTTGATGGTTAAATTTGTACAAATAAAATTAAATTTTTTCAAAGTTATAGATTTGAAATCTACTCTTCGAGATCTTTTCAATGATATATAGCATGATGGGTAATTTTTCATACTCAAGAAGTTCCAAAATTGGTGATGATATAACATGTTACATTAGGCAAACTTTAGACTAAAAAAGGGCACTCTAAGAAATGCCATGTTAGATTTTTCCAGAAAGATAGGCTGATGGTTAAATTTTTGTAAATTAAATCAATTTTTTTCGAAGATTATAGATTAGGAATCTACTCTTCGATGATATATAACATGTTGGGTAATTTTTCATATATTCAAGAAGTTTCCAAATTGGTGATGATGTGGTATGTGACATTTTCCAAATTGGTGATGATGTGGCATGTGACATCACCAATTTGGAAACTTCTTGAATATGAAAAATTACCCATCATGCTATATATAATTGGAAAACGTCACATGCCATGTCATCACCAATTTGAAAACTTTTTGAATATGAAAAATTGGCCATCATGCTATATATCATTGGGAAAATCTTGAAGAGTAGATTCCTAATCTACAATCTCCAAAAAATTGATTTGATATGCAAAAATTTAACTATCAGCCCATTTTTCTAGAAAAAGTTGACATGGCATTTCTTAGAGAGCTCTTTTTTACTCCAAATTTTGGCTAATGCAAGCCCAACACACCAAAAGGCAACTTATTGTCCCAAATTGCAATAGATCTCTAGGAGGATGGTGTACTCTGCAATCAATAAGGTGGCCCTACCTCTCTACATGCGGTCCCTACAAGCGCTTATGATAGCGCTCATACTACTCTAAAGGCAGCTCATATAAGCGCTCCAAAAGGCACACCTGTTGCTATACAAACAACCATAATAGCACACAAGGAGGTAATCATAGCACTTAAGAAGCCGACAAACCCTATCAAGAAGGTGGCCCTGCTCTACAAAGAGCCCAAGTAAACAATGTATTTCTCTCTCAAAGCAATTCAAGTCTTGACAGGCATGCAATGTAGGGAAGGGGACACACCCTTCAACCGTCTTTCCAAAGGGCCAATGCAACCAACAACATGCCTGATATGTATAGCGTTGAAAGAGGAAACCCCTTCATAAACGCTCCTCTGTTACTACCCAAAATTTTAGGCCTCGTAAACAATGCAAAGAGTGAAGAATCTCCTTATCCCTCAACCCCAAAGGGTGACCATGAACCCTTAATCTTTGAGGCTAAGGTGCATAACATCAACAGTTTCGACAAAGATGCTAAATGTCACGTAGACAACCAGCTATGTCTACAAGATGCAACGATCGATGCTCAACTGTTGAGAAATGTGGTACCATTGAGCACAAGAGAGAGGTAGGGAGTGAGAATGAGTAGCCAGGAAAAGTCTAGCATGAAGCTACATAAGCAAATGGAATTATCCCACATTGATGTACAAGCCCAAGGGTGTACCTCCTCATATAAAAGGGGGCCATTCTAAGCAATGAACATATCACTTACACTTATCTCAAATCTCTTTATGTTATCCAAGCTAATTCATCTTGGTGTCTAATTGTACTTGAGTGCATCTTAATTAGCACACACTCATTATGAGCTTTATTGATTTCTATCCACCTTAGATTAGTGTTGTCATTAGTATAAGATTAGTTTATGCTTAGGTAGATGTCTTGTCATTAGGAGAGCTTGATCCGTATTTTTAACATGGTATCAGAGCTTGGGTGAGGCTCTCCAATAGCTAGATTAACTTGGGTTAGGAGGTGATTTGGAAGCTTGACTTTAAGTTAAAGTAGAATTAGTGTTGGTAAATTAACATTTCTCCTCTTTTTAGGGTTTGGTATTCCTCTTTGTATACAAAATTTGTATTAGCTTTATTAGAGAGAGAGAGAGAGAGAGAGAGAGAGAGAGAGAGAGCGCAAAAGCACATTGACATCAATAGAATACATTCCCTTGCTTAGAGGAGACCTTGTGTCTTCCCTATTCTCAAAGGGGCTAACAAGAGAAGAGGTAGATTTTGTGGCTTTCTCTTCGTAGTCCATCTTTTCACTCCACCACCATGGCTTGTCTCCCATAGATCATTCTCAACAGAGTTGCCAAGAGGGGGGGTTTTGCACATCAAAAGCCATGTCTTCCTTTCGTCTTCTAACCTAATGCTGGTGATCATGGTAGGATCTGTGCACACCTTAACCATAATAAGAGAGAATTTCTCCTTTCCCAGCCTGTGCAGATGAGATCTCAGAGAAAGACTAACGTTTCTGGAGTATCCAACTTACTGCAAAGCATTATGTGAATCGTAAACAAAGAAAGATACCAGAAAACTTGGAGCCTTCTCTTGCTTTGATGTAGTCTTTCTGGACTCAGACGGAGCTATTGTTGTTGTTAAGGGAAAGATGACTTTGCACTCCGTTGTCCAAATGTGCCAGAAGGTCACAAGGGGCTGCACGGCTTTCTCTACGATGACAACGTAGCCGATGTGCACTAGAGCGCGATTGTAAAGCATCTCTCCTATGATGTTGCTCTCATTGTCAGACGACATGTATCATTGCTGCCGTAGGTTTGCTTCTTTGACAAGAAATCTGATAGTCTTACAACAAACGACACATTTAAAAAAATAATTAAAAAATCCCAATATTAGAAGAGATAAGGTTATATCTTAAGGTTTTTAAATAAATTCTTGGTGTAAAAGAGTCCTCCTTAAGAGGCATTTCACATGGAATTTGAAAGCTATGTTTTCATGGGCTACACTAGAACATGATTTACTAAAATGGGCTTCCGCAAGATAATAATAATAATCATCATCAATATTCATCAAATGCCATTATATAACCCTTGTTGTAAAAGTGACCAAATGAGCACTCTAATGTTTATGTGTGTGAAAAAGAAGAGTATAATCTTTTTTAAAACACCGCAATCACTTGAGTATGTGAGCATATGTGTGCAAACCATAAATGGAAAAGTGGATCTAGTCCATATTAAAGGAGCTGTCAAAACCTAGAGGTAAAGCCAAGAGCAAAAAGATCATGAATCGAAGCCAGCAGCATTGAGCAACAAAGGAGCTACCAACCACTATCCTAACCTAAATCATATGTTGTAAAAGCCACCAAACGAGTAGGCAAATTGATATGTTTTTGTGAGCATACTTAACCACCTAAGGGTAGCTAAAGAGAACCTAGGAAAAGTGATGCAAATGTAAAACACTCAACCACTAGAGAGTAGCTAAAACGGCACTTGGGGGAGTGAAAATCAACCCAACCATCCTTAGAATAACCTCTGCGCTAGAGGGTAACCAAGCCAAAGAGCCTCTAAGTTTCTCAACCAAGTTAGAAATGAGAAGGGGTGAAAATATGTTATAAAAATTGCATTTGACCACCTTGCAGTAACCTAAGAAAATGGCACCAAGGGGGGGTGTTAAAAAATGTGGTGTCATGGAGCATAAGGAAGAGGTAGGGAGTGAGAAAGAGTAGCCAAGCAAAGTCTAGCATGAAGCCACATAAGCAAAGGGAATTATCCCACATTGATGTACAAGCCCAAGATGTGCCTTCTCATATAAAAGGGGGCCATTTCAAGCAATGAACATATCACTTGCCCTTATCTCAACTCTCTTTATGTATCTAAGCTAATTCATCTTGGTGTCTAATTGTACTTGAGTGCATCTTAATTAGCACACACTCGTTATGAGTTTTCTTCATTTCTATCCACCTTAGATTAGTGTTGTCATTAGTGTAAGATTAGTTTATTCGTTATTAGGAAAGCTCGATCTGTATTTTTAACATCAACTTTACAAGGCCGCACATGCGATAGACAATTTGCAGCCTCCTATTATATATATCACAAACAAAGGCGGAGCCCCTGCAAAACAATCGATGGTCTCATGGTTCTCTTACCCAAATGCAATGATGTGGAATCTTTACACAACGTAGCAGATCGAGAGATGGGCACACTGCTGCCCTAACTTATATCACATGAATTAGCTCACGTAGGCAAATATGCAACCGGTGACTTGTTGCCCATTGTTGCAGCACATGCATTACAAAAGGATTCTCTTATTCCCTCTACCACACATGGTGGGTGATGAAGCCCTGGTCATAAACAATGATTACCAGGCAAAAGGCGATTTTCTCCTCATTGCAACACATACATTGTGACAAGGTCATGTTGCTCCTTCTATTTAGGAACCTCGAGATGAAGCCCCAATCATGAATCCTGAACACTAGGGACATGGTTCTTTGCTACCCAACGAGGCAACCATACATGAAAAAGGATCTCCCCCCAAGGATCAATAATACATAAGCTCAAGTGAAGCTACAACATTGTTCTCTTAGCCTCAACATCAACCACATGGTGATCCTTGCAAAGCCCACAACATGAGTAAAACTCAGATCTGAAGTATTGGTCTTGCTTCTCATGAAGCCTACTCTTGACGTTGGCATATGAATGATGTAATAAATCTCATTATATATGCATGGTGTGACTCAACACACCTTACCAAAAAAAATGGATGACTAAGCATGCATCCCTCACTCTATGCCACCTAGATATCAATCCATAATGCATTGTAATAACTCTCCACATCTCCTTAGATGTTAAGTCTTATGTGGGGGTGTTGGAGTAAATAAGCCTTACATCTAAGGCACTCCTCACACATGTATGTAACCATCACAAAAGGCTATAAATAGCCCACACATGCATGTAAGCAATAGAAAATATCTTATGAATGAATAGAAATTGCCTTATGTAACTACTCTTAGTAAAGCATTTCTTTGTCAATCTCCTCAGACCTCCTAGTTGTATCACATCCTCACACAACAGACTCCATTAAACTTATGTGCGCCTACTTGGTCCACCTCTAAGCTTGTCTCCAATGGTATGCCAATATTTATATCCCTAAACTTCCAAAGTGGCTGGGCAGATGTTTCAGCTAGCATCTTTCGATCACCCTCATGCATCTCCGCATGTATTCCATACCCACTTGGTCCATCCCCACCTATAAGATTTCCTTCACCCATGCTTGTTTCCATGCCCACATGCCCCTTGTCTCATCAATGTGGTCCATCACAAAACATACCTACTACAAAGGGAATGAATGGGAAAGAATGAAGGCCATGCATGAGAGCAAAGGCCATGACTATGAATACCAAATGAAAGTAAAGAAAGAGAGGATGACGGAGACAGAGGCAAGCTTACTCTCTTCTCATTGTTGAAATTCATTTTTGTGTTCGCACGTGGCCCGACACCCTCATGGGTTCCTAAATCCTACAAAAACAAGCACCATGTTAGTGAGCTGAAAATGTAGAAAGTAAACTTGGCATGAAGTAAGTGAACTTGGCATGTGGTGAGTGAACTTGGCATGTAGCAAGTAAACTTGGCATGCAGTAAGTAAACTTGGAATGTGGTGAGTTAACTTGGCATGCAAACAAGTAAACTTCGCATGCCCTAAGAAAACTTGCGATGCACTAAGTAAACTTGTAATGCACTAAGTAAACTTGTAATGCAGTGAACACTATGCATATGACAATCAACTAGGCTTCACTAAAGATGAATGACATTAAGCTAGGCTTCGTAAACCAAATGAGAGTAAAGAAAAAGTGCTAAAAACAAGAGAGAATGTAGCCCAACATCTTCGTGGATTGTTGAATCCTACAATCAAGGGCCATGCCAATGAACTCAAGCCAAGACTAGTGTCGGAACCTGGTCAATGATAGTGAGTTTGGGTCATGCCATTGAACAAGTACCT
This sequence comes from Cibotium barometz, assembly GCF_041138505.1. Lineage (NCBI taxonomy): Eukaryota > Viridiplantae > Streptophyta > Polypodiopsida > Cyatheales > Cibotiaceae > Cibotium > Cibotium barometz. The sequence continues at coordinate 75,033,642 of NC_141046.1, forward strand.
TTTTGGTAAACTAAGGCAATGGCCATGACATAGAACTCGGACTATTGCATTGAACAAAAACCATGACAAAGGGAATGAGTGAGAAAGAACAAAGACTATGCATGAAAGGAAAGGCCATGACTATGAATACCAAACGAAAGTAAAGAAAGAGGGGATGAAGGAGATAGCAGCAAGCTTACTTTATTCTCAATGTTAACATTATTTTCTGTGTCTGCACGTGGCCCAACACCCTCATGGGTTCTTGAATCCTGAAAACATTTTCTTCTATGTCTGCACGTGACCCAACACCCTCATGGGTTCCCGAATCCTACAAACAAGTGCTGTGTTAGTGAACTCAAAATGCAGAAAGTAAACTTGGCATGTGGTGAGTGAACTTGGCATGTAACAAGTAAACTTGGCATGATGAGAATAAACTTGGCATGTAGTAAGTAAATTTGGCATGTGGTGAGCACACTTGGCATGCAAACAAGTAAACTTTGCATGCCCTAAGTAAACTTGCCATGCACTAAGTAAACTTGTCATGCAGTGAACACTATGCATATGACAACCAACTAGGCTTCACTAAAGATGAATGACATTAAGCTAGGCTTCGTAAACCAAATGAGAGTAAAGAAAAAGTGTTGAAAATAAGAGAGCATGCCCCCCAACATCTTCATGGATTCTTGAATCCTACAATCAAGGGCCATGCCAATGAACTCAAGCCAAGACTAGTGTCGGAACCCAGTCAATGATAGTGAGTTTGGGTCATGCCATTGAACAAGTACCATTTTGGTAAACCAAGGCAATGGCCATGACATAGAACTTGGACTATTTCATTGAACAAAGGCCATGAAAAAGGGAATGAATGAGAAAGAACATAGACTATGCAATATTGTTTTATTTTTTATTATTAAATATTATTATAAGCTTATAACTGATTTGAATAGCCGAGTCATGTGTGGTATTATTGTATTAAGTCTCTCCTCAATGTCTTATATGTTTTATGGTTGCTATTTAGACAATAAACATCTTAAATGGCTAGTATCGTTGACACAGTTGGATGGTAGTGAGATGAGTCAAAAAAATTCGAGGTAACAATAGCATTATTTGATATTACAATGTTACATTTTAAGAACTATTATTGAATATATATTTATTTTACTTGTTTTTAAGAACTTGTGTGTAATGACAAAGTGATATGTTTTACTTGTGTTAGGAATTTGTGCATAATGACGAAGTGTCCATTATGTTTATGGGAAGGAAGGTTGGGTGTGGACACATAACGCACACATCCAAAAGTCAATCTGTGCATTCTCGACCTATTCTAAAAGGCAATGTAGGAGTTATGGTCGAGAATTGTTTGGAGCAAGACATTTCTGTGCCGTATCCAATTGAGCAAGGCAACGTGTATATGTTACGTGACACTGTGAACTCATTTGTGGTATGGGAAAAGGTTAACTTGGGAAGTATATTTTGCTAGTGTCACTTCCGTGATTTGTGTAGTTTGTTTTGACTATTAACTAGAAGTAAAAAAGTTAAAGGAGATGCGAGTACAATACATACATCTCGGGTAGACACTCGCACAACACATCTGGAAGTCCTTACTCAACAATCACAAAAGCTTCCTACAATCAAGACAACCAGGAAAAGAGAGAGAGAAGAAAGAAAATAGTGATGAGGATTACAAAGTGAAGGTGCTAGTGACATCTAGAAAGTGAGGCAGGCAGCAAAGGAAAGAAGATGACAATGATAGTGACTACACAGAGAGGGTCCGTAAAGAAGCCAAAAGACAAAGGAAAAGGGAAAGCAGCACAGGTGGAGGCGAAAGATGTACAAGTAAATTAAAAGGAAAATTAAAAGGTAGCAAGAGTACCACTCAAACACTGGTGAGTGAGGATGAGCACGATGAAGATGAGCAACGAGATGCTTTCATTATCAACTATGGTGGTGAACTTCATGTTGATGTGCTACAAGATCAAGCTACCCACTACGCGCTTACACGTAGTGGGGTCCTCCAAAATCTCACTTGTATCTGCAAAAAGCTTTGTGTTCTACTCCCCAATGGCACTGAAATAGGATTACATCCTATCATACCATACTTGGATAACATGTTTAAGCCATACTGCCTCTACAATAACAAAATTCCATGAGGTGATCTCACCACCTCTATGCCGAAGAAATATCGCTGCTCATTCAAATCCTTCATCTCAAAACCTCCTGACATCATGTATGACAACATCACTATCACATGATTATCAAGTCATCCACATAGATGACTAATAGCATGAATGCTCTATCTATCTTTTTCACATAAAGTGAAAATTTTTCATTGGATATCTGAAATCCAATGGTAACAAAATACTCCCCGATCTTGTTTGATTCTGGGTGCCTGCTTCAAGCCATACAAGGCTTTGCATAACCTGTAAACAAAATTTGGGTGTGCATCACTCTCATAACCTGGTGGTTGCATCATGTGTACTTCTTCTTGTAAATCACCACACAAGAAGGCATTCTTTACATACATCTGATATAAAGACCAACCCTTTGCTGCAGCCATAGCAATGACATCTCTCATAGTTGCCATTCTTGTAATCGGGATTAATAGTCAATGCCATAAGTCTGTGCAAAGCCCTTGGCAACCAATCTTGCCTTATACATGCTCTTTATACACCCACTTACAATTGCCTTCTTTTCCTTAGGCAAAGGCACTAACTCTCCCATGTTGCATTTGCATCCAAAGCTACCATCTCCTCATTCATGGCATCTTCCCATTTCTTATTTCCAAGTGCTGGCTCAAAACAAGGGGGATCCAACTTCTATATTGCTTTAACCATGTAAGCATAATGATGGGTTATATATCCATCATATCTCAACCTATCAAGAGGGTACCTAACCCTATTGATGGGTTATATATCCATCATATCTCAACCTATAACAGGGTACCTAACCCTTGTAGACCTACGTATACCCGAATCATTTGCCAAGTGTTCGCAAAATAGCCCTGGTTCTAGGTGTTCACAAAATAGCCTTGGTTCTCCTTACACTAGGAGTAATAATAGACGAAATGCCAAGCTCCTCATCAAGGCTTTGCATAAAGCTGCTAGAATCACCATCCACATATGAGTGACCTGCTGATAGATAAGACACAAAATGTTCATCTACCTTTTCCTTCCCTTTGCGTGATACATGTGTATCTACATCTATCTTCAACCTGCCTGACCATGGACTAACATTAGATCCATTACTAGAGGACTCTCCAGGTCCACTAAGCACCTGACTGCTGCTCTATATGTGGTGTAGCATTAGCACTTCTTACATCTACATCTTCTGTTGCCTTCATCACTGGTGCATACTAGCTACTCATCTCATCAAAGACATCTCTACTTACTCACATCTCATGAGTGGTAGGGTTATAACATCTATAACCTTTTTGCTCCATAGCATAACTAATAAAGATGCATTTATCCACCTTTGGATCTAACTTTATTCTTATTTCATCAGGAACATGCACATATGCAATACACCCAAACACTTTCAAGTGAGACACATCCATTCTTATGCCTATAAACTTCTGTTCAAGCGTCATACCCTTCATGAAGTAAACCCATACTTTCCTAGTAT
>NC_141046.1:75042241-75114741 GCF_041138505.1 Cibotium barometz
CAATCTTCTCCAATTTAGTCAACCTCATGAGACCCTACACCCTTGTCACCTCATGCCTTGTCACAGTTGTTTGCGGGGCCACCATCACCTCATGAGAGCCTACACCCTTGTCACCTCATGACACCCTACACCCTTGTCGCCTCACACCTTGTCACAGTCATCTGTTTGCAGCCATCATCACCTTCCTCCTCACATTTGTCTCCACTGTTCTCTCCACGTCAACATCACCTCCCAGTTGTCGACTCTAGCTCAACTCCCCTCCACATCTTCCACCTTACACCAGGGCTCAACAAAAAATGGCATTTCAATGTATTTTTACCGGACTGAAATTTGGAAAACCTAGTTAGAAATATATCAAGCCCCTTAAAAAAATTGATCAAATTCTTATAAAAAACGATTCAAATTCAGTAGTCTATAGTTAAGCATGTCCTCATTGTTATCGGTTTATAAAATTCCAACTCCTACGACGTCACCTCACGCTGTCCGTCGTACGGCTCTCCACCGGTCGTCGCCCTCACTTCACAATCATCTCCACATTGTGCTTTCCGTCTTCACGACCCTTCCGACCTTGTGCTCTCTATCTTCACGACGCTTTCCACCTTGTGCTCTCTGACGTCCAACGCCATGTCGACCACCCGCGCCCTCGCGGCTACGTCCCCCTCCTCTCCATTCCCACGCTGTCGCCTTCGCCTCTTTCATCCATATGCTGTCGCCTCTGCCTCTTCCATCCATGCTAGTCGACAACGTCCTTCATGATACCCCATCCAAACAACACGTGCAGATAGCCATCTTTCATGACTATTGATGGCACCTTGATCCCTCTCTCATCAAAGTTTCAGATTGGTGCCTATGGCTTTGAAAGAATTGCCTCCTGACCAATTAGTTTCAATCGAACCCAAGTGTCCCCACAGCAACCCAATTCTTAAGTATTTCACTCGGGTAGGGGTCAATGCATCCAACTACTTGCAGTTGACAACATGGCCACACCTACAGCTCATCGACCTCGCGACCTAAAATCATGTCCGTTAGCCTCTATCAACACAACTCCCGGCCACGTCATTTAACTGCCACCTCTCCGTCCGCCGGCTGTCTCCTCCTGTCACCTCACGACTTCTTCTCCCGCTTCACCTCTTCCACGCCTCACCTCCTCCCCATCACGATCATCCTGGTAGTCTCCAACTTCGTCATCAAGGCGGCCGCCTCTCATCCAATTGTTGCTTTGACGCCCGCCTCCTGCCTCATGCTCCATCTTCGACATGGCTTTCATCAACTTTGTCTCCACCATCATGCCGTTATCGCCACCTACGATAGGCCGCTACGACGAGATCAACAACTCCCTGTCATCGCCTCCATGCCTTCACGGTACGTCTTCCTCTTGTCTCCTCACTCCACCATTGCTTACACAAACCCATCTCACGCAAAGCACCACACAAGCACCAGTGATAATACAAAGGGAAAACAACTAAAAATTTTGGCAAGGAGACCCAAAAACGAGCTATAGTTGAACTGTGAATGTAATCCCAATTTGACAAAGATTGGAGCCTACCTAATCACCTTAGATAAGGCTGACTCGAGGACAGGAAGAAACCAAGAAGTGTGTCTTCCAATCTTCTCTCTAGCTAGCTTCAACCATGTGGACAACAGCACCCTTGTGTAAGAGACGGCTTGCAAGGTTACCTCAATTTTAGTGATTCTCTACATACCTCTATAGGCCCTCCTTTCCAGTACGCTAGAGCTTTAACCTAGTAGACCTTGAACAATCTTGGACCAACCCTATCTCTAGGTAGACCGCCTACAACCTAAGACCCCATACTTTAATTAGAACACTTAGACACCCTCTTGTAAAGCCTTTGATGCCCAAACCTTGTGGAATAACCCAAGACCCTAGTCTCCCCCTAGGCATCAACTTAACTTGCTAAAAACTTTAAGCATTGCAACCAATCCATTACGATACCACCTGACCCTCATAGCCCATCAAAAGTTCTACCTCATGCAGACCTAGACCCCTCCTAGGAAAGGATCTCAACCAGACCAATTAGAAGTCTCTGAGACCCCTGTCCCACTAATCAAAACCCAGCCCTAATCAACCTTAAGGACCAGTTTGTATAGAATTAACAAGGAACCTTGACTTGATCTTAGACTTTCTAATTGACCCTTAGGCCACTAATAATATAGAACTTGAAATCCCGTACCTAACTAGTGTAATGACAAATTAACATAGTTAATTGCATTTTCTAAATTCCACTTAGGCATAATTAAACTCATTGCACACATCGAGAGCACAAGTGCACACACATAAAAGGAAGAAAAAACCATAAAAAGTTTAAACAAACTTAAAATCCACCATGAAACTAGGAGGGTAAACTCAATAGTTGTGAAACTAGTGGAAGCTTATGCTCCTGCAAACTTCAAGCTCACAGATACAAACATTAGAACACTTGACTGAACCAAATAGGGACTCGGATTCCTTTGTTGACTTCTAGACTCTATGCTATTGGAAATCATGACCGTATGCACTTGTGGTCTAGCAAGGTGTAATAATCAATCAATGCAGTTGCCACCGCTTGTGCTCATGCTGCAAGCCTATTCTCCTACATCCTTCAAGCTCACAGATCTAACCATAGGAATCCTTGATTGAACCAGACAGAGATCCATATTCCTCTATTAACTTCTAGACTCTATGCTATTGGAAATCGTGATTGTATGCACTTGCAATCTAGAAACGTGTTAGTATCAGTCACAAAAAATCCTCTATATAAAGACACTGAAAGTGTGGTTGCCTCTCGTGCTCCGGTTCCAAGTCCCAGAATGGGAGTTGAGCAATTCCTAACCCAACATCTTCTAAGGAACCCTTGCTTTGACCTAGAGAGTTTGTCGTCCACCGCCAAGTGAGGATTTATTAGACCATCCACCACAAATGGGGCAATTGATAGTTAGACATACAGAGAAGTTTTACATGACTAACTAGTGCCTATGAAAGAAAGTGGCAACCTAGATTTAGCCTAATTAGCCTAGGTTATGGAGATTAGCCTAGGATTATAGAGATAAGAGAGCGTAATACTTGTATATTCTTGATTATCAAAAAGGTTACATAACATTGGCCCATTTTCACTTATATACTAGGCCACCCTTTCATACTACACTTATTAATGTCCATGGGCATGCCCAATCCTAATCCTAGCCCTTGGTTCCTTTCACATCCCCTTCATCCCTTGGCTCCTTTCACATCCCCTTCATCCCTTGGCCTTTGGCCCGAATTGACTTGAGTCCCTTTTTTACTTTATTACAAACCATCCCCACCCAAGAGGTTTCGTCCTCGAAAACTTAGGTATACATGTACAAACTTGCATGGATGAAGTATAGCATTAAGGACTCATGTCAAGTAGCATGCTAATGCATGAGCCATGTATGTTGGAGGCCCAAAAAGACATATGTATGGCTGTAAACTACCCATAATGCCCTCAAATCAAGCCATATCATGTACTCCATAATGGCATGTGCAACTTCATGAAGCTTCCACGCATTTTGCATCCAAAACCAAAAGGTATAGGGCTGTCTAAACAGTGATTTTCAAACATTCTAGCAACCATAATCATTGTTTTTAATGCACCAATTGATTCCTCAAAGGTAACCAAAGGATAATCTATCAAACTTTGACCTCCCGGATCAAACGGCAAACCAAGAGACCAACAATCAAGCCTCCTCAAGCACAAGTAACCACCCGGATCAAAAGGATAGCTATTATAATTTCCAACCCACACAACTTGGCCACCACATATACTAGGGTCTAAAGAAAAGCATACCAATATATCCATCAATCCGGAGCATAAATGTAATATGCCATGTGCAAGAGTATTCCCATCATCCAAAGATAATACACCAAAACCATGGCATGCCACATAGTCTTGCACCATGTATCTCATATGACAAGGAATGCATCCGAAAGTAAATGTCCCAATCCCATAAACCAAAGAATAACTTTGGCATCCACAAAATCTGAAAATGCTCACCTCAAACTCCATGTCCATACTCCATGCCCATATGAACTTTATTGTCATCCACAAAATCCCCTTGAAGATCTCCACCACAAAGCATAGAACATGCATCCTCATAATGAATATCTTCATTATCAAGGCTACCATCATCCACATCTTCATAGACATCCTCATCCTCATGATGAATGGTAGTACCATGATCATCAACATCAGCCACCAAAATATCATCAATACATGTGTGAACAATCTCATCACACATGAGAAGATTCTTCTTTGTTTGCATCATGATCCACATCCTCTAAGCCTTCAAATAATTGACAATCATATGTCTTCCAAACCAGACTCGAGAATGGATCATATAATGCATTTTCATGAACCTTCCATGAGCCACTCAACACATCACCCAATGCATGATCATCCAAGACATGGTCATCACATGTATCACCAACAAATGAGTACTCATCCAAAATGTCATCAATGACCATGTTCTCACAACCTCGTGGCATCATGTCATGAGCTCAAAATTCCTCAATCAACGCACTTATGAAATTTTTCCAATCACAACCATTTTCAGCTTGTGTATCCCCTTTGACCATAGATGCATTGATGACTTGTCGAGAAAGATTCGGCAAGCAAGGATCTTCATCTTCTTGCTGTCTAGAAATTAAAGCAGACATGCCCTCCAATTCAACACCCATAATGTGTGCATTAAAGCCCACATAGTCACACTCCATACATTGGTCAAATGTAAAAGTGATAAAAAATCCTCCATTGCTGTTGGAAAAGCCCAAATCTAGCAATATTGAGTGTATAATAGGTCTTCTATCCCCACTCAAAGCAATAGGGAAACCAAGAGTCGACACCAACAATTCACATCCATTGATCCTCCTTATCTTGGGTTCACTTGTAGTAGCTTCACCATCAAACATTGTGCATTGCCTTTCTCCAATACTCCTTTTGATGAAGAGAAGAGTGTTTGACAATGTGGCTTATTTATAGACAAGGGTAAAGGGTATCTTTGATTGCACATATGTATTGAAGAAGAACCATACATAGGCATACTTGACCCATATGCATCTACTTGATGCATTGCATACCAATTGAGTACCAATTACATTTGCTAAATCCTCATTGCTATACATGCCTTCATAAAAAGAATCATGACTACCATGAATATCATAATCATAGGCATCACGATCATAATCATAGGCATCACGATCATCATAGGCATATACATTGCCACACCAAAATTCACACCATCCCAATATCCATCCGTATGCATAGCATCCACCCGGATCATATGGAAATGAGTCCAAAACACCCATGCTCATAAGAAAAGTAGAATCGATTTTTCATTGATTTTGATGATAATATGTCTGGCACTAAAGGGTCTAAGAGATCAGAAGCTCCATCTTAAGCCTCTCTTAGTTCAAGAGAAGTAAGAACTCAAATAAGGCCAGTCTCCGAGGACATGGCTGTAGCTATGCTAAAAAGATCAAGTACTCCCTAGGGATCTTGTAGCTTACCCTAGGAGAGAGGGAGATCGATGCCCCTATTATCAAGGCAATCACATGAGAATTGAGTGTCCATACAGTAGAGGATGGATAGGGTTATGGTGTGGCTATTGCAAAAGATATACAAATCATGATATCTAGAATTGCTAGCATAGCCCATCAAATTGTGGTCCGCATGCTTCCTCTTTGCCACTTGTAGCCACCCAACCTCTTACACTCCCCGATCCACCTGGAGTGGGTGTGGTGGGAGACCCTATTCCCCCTATTGGTACCAATCCTTTGCTAAGAGGAGTCCTTAAAATTTCTGCCATTGACACTTTTGTGCCATAACTTGAGCCTCTACAAAAACCATAATCAAAATATCATTCCTATTCTATACCATTCCTAAAATTTGATGTAGGATTTATGAGGATTTCAGATAACACTCATTTACAAAATGCCACCTACTGAAGCTTATGACCATTGGTAATAACCAAAAGAGAGCCCCCCTACTGAGTCTCAACAAAAGCTAGCAAAAACATCTCTATTTTGTCAAGGTGGTGTTTGAGCTACATGATAACTCACATTATCCAAGATTTCCCTAACATACCTCCTCTTGGGAGGAGTGACCTACCACACAATTGAGCATGCTAAGTGTTTTGAGAGGAGCTCACCAGTATCTCGATAGATGTAATGGTGCTCATCACTAGAGCTCAAACCAAGTGCAATATTATTCGAGACTCAATGGATAAAGAGAGTGATAAATTCTCACACGCTTTCATGAAGATATCCAAGGGACACTTCAGGAAGTGAGAGAGGAAATAATGTAAGAAGTAGAAACCCTCAGTTAAACTAAAAACTAAGGCAGAAAGAAGGCAATATGATCATCGAGAGAGTGATGATGGGAAAACAGAGTCTGGATATATGAGCAGAAGGAGAACTAAGAGATGAGATTTTGGATATGGTCCAAAAGGTTGTAGCCAAAAGACCCAACTGAATCACTAAATTTTCCAAAGAAATTGACTCGGTATCCCAACCCCATTGATGAAACAACTAAGTTTAAGGCAACTCAAAAATTGGTGAAAAAGACCCATATCCAATTAGAGGGACCTCCAAGGCTAGTTTCATCCCAAAACAATCCTTAATCCTATTGCTAAAGGATCTAGGGAAGGAATTTTGCTGATCCCTCAAGGAACATGCTTTAAAACCCAAAAGCTTAATCTTGAGCTTGCAACCAGTCAGGATGTTGAAATAAATAAAATTGAGTCTCCTATTTACCAGAAGGCTATATTCTAAAACCTAAGAAGACCTAGGATCCATGAAGGGGTATCTTTTGAATGAATTATCTTGAGAAGAAAGGCAATACTTAGACCAAGGATATGTGAAGGGGCATCTTTGAATGATTACCTTGAGAAGCAAGGCAAGACTTATACCTCTCCACCATCCATGAGACCACAAGAATCTGCACCAAATTCTTAAAAATAGGCTCACAAGGCACAATCACTTCAATCAAAGAACCTGTCTTTGGCCATCCTAAAAGATAAAAAGATAAGATAGGGGTGAGTGTTATTCTTTCTACCCCCCAATCACATACACATTGGGAGAGTTCCTAGTAAGAGAAATTGATCTTTGGTTAGACATGAGAGAATGGATGGCTACCAGATTGTTTCAAATCCTAACAATTAAATCTAACACAGAATATAAGGAGAGCAGTGAGATAGAGAATCCTAGGAAGGTCTATAAGGAATTACCTGTAAACAAGATGGGCAAGTATTTTGAGGGTGAAGAGCTCAATGTTATCCTACCATTGAGACTAGGAACCAAAACATCCACAACTATCCTAGAACACGGTGCAAGAGTTAGCATAGCTACAAAAAGACAGTGGGAGAATTGGGGATCATTAACCATTTCCTACCCTTTCCTTCACTAACCTCATTAACCCTTTCCTTCAAAAGAGAGTGGGAGAATTGGGGATCATTAACCCTTTCCTACCCTTTCCTCCACTAACCTCAAAATTAAGCTAGTTTGCTGATGAAAATCTTTGCACAAGCTAGATTATGGTGCAACACAACCTAATGGCTTATGAGACTTAGACTTCTCTTGGGAAACCCCCATTTTCTTCAAGAAAGGTGAACAAGCACAACCAATTGGTAACTAAATGGTAAATTGTCTATGTGTGTAAAAGGTTGTTTGGCATAGATGATCACCCAGCATAAGAAAAAATATTTGTAATGTCTCCTAGTGCTCTATTCGAAGAGATCTTACAGGGGAGAATTAGATGGGCCACTAGGATGGATTGGGATTCTAAAACTACTTCATTGAAAGGGGAGAATTGGATGGGCCACTAGGATGGACTGGGATTCTAAAACTACTTCATTGAAAGTTTTCGGTCAACAAGTCAATATTCTCCTTTTTGGGGGACAAAACTATAAACCTAAATGATAAAGAAACTCTTTTGGTTGTGCCATGGAACACATTGCTTGCACCCTCTGAGTGTGGAAAACCTTCCACCTTGACTGTCGTACCACCAAAGACTCTTGAAAATGTCTTGGACTTTTTTTTTTGTTGAGGCCCCGATGATGATTTTAGTCAAATGTTTCATATAAACAAATCATCATGGGGGCATCAACATTAAAAAAAATTTCCTAAGGCAAATCCACACTAAAAAATCACAACGTTTACTACCCAAACAACTTCTTAAGGCCCAAAATTATCGTGCTAAAGTTTTAACTTGGGTACCCAAAGCCAAGAAACCTAGACCAATTACCTCAAAAATTTTCCACAAAAGAAAAAAATCCAAATCAGAAGAAACTATGTTTCTAGCAAAAAGAGCCTAATGGGAACCTATGAACCAAACAAATTAAAACACTGAAGGCTCAGCACAAAGACCCAGAGTGGAACAAGCAGCAGATGGAGAAACATATACAAGACTTGACAAAGTCCAAGGAGGAATTTGTACAGCTAAAGCATGCATTGGAGATAGAAAAGAACTAGAAAGACTAAAATGATCACTCCTAGGCACTCAAACTAGAGACTTTGGAGATAGAAAAGAACTAGAAAGACTAAAATGATCACTCCTAGGCACTCAAACTAGAGGCTTTGGCATCACATCTAGAAAATTCAAAATAGGAAGAGGTATCAAATCTTAAATCAAAGAGAGAGGCACTCAAGGAGGAGCTAGAAATAATGGTAGAAGAAGGAAAGAACCAAACCACAAATGTGAACTAGCAACCTGACAAAGATGAGGCAGAGTGACAACAAAGGGTCGAGGATAATGCAACAGCCATTCAAGTGGTCAAGGATAATGCAACACCATTACCAAAGTACATTGCATGCTTGAGGGCACATTACTAATGATCTCGGAACTCAATTTATCACTCATCTAGTAATATTAGCAGAAAATCTACTTTGAGAGGGATTAGAAAGCATTCCATGTGAAACCCTAACAATTTATAGTCTCATCAAAGCCCAAAACGTGGTAGAGCGATGTCAATCTTAGTCAATCTTTATAACATTTATGTGTTATGATTTTCTTTATTGTCCTATTATTCATCATATAGTTGCATGTGCTAGAGAGATGCATAAGAGTTTAAGTCAAGTTTCTGATGTCAGATGGACAAGCATAAGATGTCAACAATGCTTTGTATAGAGGAGGGAGGTTCTAAATCACTCACGTATAGTACACTAACACTCACACACTATGCACCATTCTCTCACGGTTTTCTCTACATCACTCACACATAGTACACTAACACTCATGCACTATGCACCATTCTCTCATGGTTTTCTCTACATCACTCACACATAGTACACTAGCGCTCATGCACTATGCACCATTCTCTCACGGTTTTCTCTACATCACTCACACATAGTACACTAACACTCACACACTATGCACCATGGTTAAAGCCTCGACATTCAAAGACCTCCGTTGTAGGTATTCTTACTTGCACTGCATATTGTTTTTATTTTTGTGATACATATAAGTAGGTAGATACTTGCACCATTTAAGCACATACATTAAGCACCCTTACTTGTTTTTATTTTTGTGATACATATTGTTTTTATTTTTGTGATACATACAAGTAAGTAGATACTTGCACCATTTAAGCACATACATTAAGCACCCTTACTTGTTTCCACCTAGACACCTACATTTGTATCAACATCCATAACCTTTCAGCACCAGTGACAACCTCCAACAACAAGCCCTCCAAGATTCTTTAACCTTGCCATATTGACCTCTATTACCGTAGAATCAGGAGGGGGAAATGCTAACCCAAGGTTAATTGTTGCGTACTCAAAATCACTTCCACACTCTTAGGCTACATCAACACTAAGTTAAGGGAGTAGAAGAAGCCATCATCAAGCAACAATGACACAACCCACCACTTGTTGCCATGCATAAAGAGGAGAGAGACCTAAGTACGTCATGTGAAAATGCAATTGTTGTTGTTGTCTCTAAATCCTCATAGCATTTATAAGTAATACCTAAGGCAATTAAGTAGCCGCTCGTCCTCGTCATAAATTCTAGGCTCAAAGAGAGCCATAGCAAAAACCTGTATATATTTGGTATATTTTGCAAACAATGAACTTTAATATATTCCATGACAAAACTAAAGAATTATACTAATGTTATAAAGACAAAGTTGAGCTCACCGTGCCCCTACAAACATCTCAAGAATTTTAACCACCCCTTTGAGTAGAAACTAGGGCACTCCATACTTGTGGATGTGCATGGTGACTTTACCTCAATGTCAACCATGTTATTCACACAATTTAAGAAAATTTATATTTATCAATTCAATATTAGCAGTGATAGTAGCGCCAGTGTGGGAGATAAACTGAAAGAAGTTTGCCATCTTAACTTCGTCTCTTCACATCACAATAGTCCATTAGGGGGCATTTGGACATATTTTGGGCCTTTAACTAATGAAAGTTATTAGCAACGGACCAATAGGAATAGAGGATTGTGCACATTTGGTCTCCTTTGAATATAGGGAGGGAGACTAGGCTATAGGGAGGGGGAGTAGGCTTTCAGTACTAATAATTACACTTTTCTCTTTAAAAAAGTAGGGGGTTTAGGGTAGGTATGGTCCCACCATTTTTGTGGTGCAAGAAATCCTTAAAATTTTGAAATTTTTGAGATCCCTCCAAAACTCACATTTCCCCCCAAAAACCCATCTCAAATTTCATTGTAATCAAATTTCATTGTAATCAAAAATTTCATTTTCAAGTCCGCTTTCCCTCTTGAACATCCAAATTAAACTCTTTCTCCCTTTCTCTTCCATCTCTATCTCATTTGCCCAACCCTAATGAAACCATCAAATCCCAAAACCCTAAACTTTCTCCTCCATCTTAATCTCCCTCCCTTCTTAGAGCTCCATCTCTTTCATTTTCAAGGCTCCTATAAAACCCTAGTCTGCACATCTCTTTCCTTTTTACTTTAAACATAACCTTTCTACTCTAGCTTCCAACAAGAAGATATGGCTACACCAAGAAGACCAAAAGATGAGATATTGAGGAGATATCCTTGCACAACAAGAAGGACAATGATGGTGCTTGGGTGGGAGAGGCATTTCATAAGAGTGCTTGGGTTTATCTACAGCTTGCTGCAATCAGGCCTCACCGAGTTCGATGGCGAAATGTACTGGAGCACCATTGGAAAGGTCATTTACAAGGCTTCAAGAAGGCAAGCAATGGAAAACTAGTGGCCACAGTACAACATGTTTACACAGCATGAGATATCCATCTTCACGCCAACAAACTGGATTTCCATACAATTGTAAGTATCGCAGGTAGAAAGCGGCATGTGAGATTTTCTAACAGAGATGTTTCAATCTAAGTCAACTTATTTCTTGTTTGCAGATATTTTTCCTTCAAACATGGTAGAGGAGCAGCCATTGGAAAGCCTTACCGGAACATTTCAAGCATTGCATATGCAGACATTGGTTAGGCAATGTTTTCTTATAAAACAAGTACAGAACTTCTTAATAAGGAAAAGGTCTTCTTTTATCGGCACTCCTATTTGGTGCCAAAGCAGGATGGTCAGATAATCACATCTCCACCCCTATCTTCTATATAATGGCCAATTCCAGATGCTTGGACTATAATGGTCATGAAATCAAAGATGCTTTGTGATATACAAGGGTCTTTGAAGTTTGCAAAGCCCTCTCAATCTATGAGTCTTAGTTGGGTATGCCCAATACATCTTTTTGCCAAGATGTTCAATTAATTTTGTTTCACACAAACACCTACCATGTTTGTGTGCAAGAAGGTATTAGGTGATCACATGGTAGCCTTGCTTGGAGACCAGTGGAGGGGAGTGTAGAAGGGATACAATAAGGATGACACATTCAAGTCCAATATAGTAGAATCTAGTGTCTCATTTCGGTATCTCAAAGCTCGTGCCACACTACACATACGCTTCTATTATGAGCGGTGGATGAAAAAGAATAGTTGGATCCCAATGCAGGCAGATGAACAAGTTGTTTTGCCTATATATGTGTTCGGTTGCCCAGTGGTGCAGTGGAAGTTGTAGGTGCAAGTAGACATTTGAGCCTCCTAAATAATATTAGAGAGCACCTCAATATCGTGGGAGGTGAGGATATTAGCAGAGCACAATTCAAGGTGAATAATAGGAAGATTCGAAAGCGACTAGAGCCTAAGACCTTGGTAGATCCTGATTGGGATGATGGTATATCGCTCAATTAATATGGGGATTTGGTATTTTGTGAATTTTGAAGCTACTTCAAGTATGTTAATTTTGTAAAGTCCTTGTCCTCAAAAAAGTGTACTGAGCAATGAATTTTTGTCTTGTAATAGCTATGAATTTAGATTTTTATATTAAAGTTATAGCTCAATAAATTTACTCTAAACCTGTCTTGTATGTGCACAATAATGGTCAGCTCAGTGTAGGTACTAGGGTTCCTATTCCAAAATGGTTTAGTGGCACATAGATTTACAACACATGGTTTTTTTATGTCGATGGTTTCGGAATCCATCCAAAACAGTATATAAAGACCAGTCCATAAGGGAATTGAGAACATAATATCTTACAACTTATAAGCTTTATACAAAAGCCACCCATGGATGCAAATTCTTCTAATGAGAGGACTGTTCCTAGCAAGGTTGCTAGGCCAGCTATTTTAGCTGGCCTAGCAAGGTTGCTAGGCCAGCTATTTTAGCTATTTCTTCTGATGATGACTCATATTCCTCTGTTGGGGATACAGATGACCAACCTATCCAAATATTTGAAAGCTTCAAAAAAGACCTTGAAGATGTAGACAAACTAATAGATGAAGCCAAAGAGGTGCATCAAAGAATTCTTTAGATGAACAACCCAGAGAAGAAGATGAAGGAAAAATTTGTCGTGTAGAATTAGAAAGGTCTTAAATCGATGGACTTAGGCCCAATAGAAGTCATTGTAAGACTTGTACTGAACTGTTGTATCTTAGTAATGACTAATGTGATGAAAAATTTCTACATGGACGTGTCTACTCTACAAAGTACTCATAACGATTTTGAAGCAAACGTCTTTAAAATTCAGTTTTAACCAAAGATAAGATATGAGAATAAAAATTCTCAACAATCTATTTTATTATGGGCAAAGCACAATACTCACAAAATACAATAATGAGTAGGGCTTAATAAAAATATAGAATGTTTATACAAATATGAGCCGAGCTCAATAAAAATACAAAATCTTTACAATGTTGTCTCTGGATATACAAAATGCCTCTAAGCGGTTTCGGGCTCTGTAGCCTCAGCCTGGCCTCCTCCTTTAACTCAGCCTTGGCCTCCTCCTTTTACTTAACCTTGGCCTCCTCCTTTGTTGGCACCTTGCCTGCCTTGTCCTTGCCCTTGCCTGCAAATGGAAGCTTCCTCTTTGCCTTGCCCTTGCTTCCCTTCTCAGGGACTCGTTGTTTAAAGGTGAAATGCTTGATAGGGGAATGAAACGGTATCTTTTTTCTCTTCTTTGATGCACTAGTGCCAACAACTAGTGGAAGTGGCAAGTCAGGGTCATCAGGCATAATTGCAGTATTGAGGATAATGTTTATTGCCTTTGCCCACACACTCCATAGCCAGAACTCGTCTGAGAGAACAGACTACACAACAACATAAATGTCAATTAGAATTATGCGGGATCTCTCATGAAATGAACATAGAGAAATTATATTACAGTGACACAAGAAACTTACACAACTGTCAAAATTAGTGTACTTGGAAAGGAGGAACTTCCAAAAATTTACTACGTGCCAGCCACAAGAGTGCAAATACTTTTGCATAAGAACGGGCTGGTTGAGAAATTTCCACTCTATATCCTTTTTCAATTCAAGACATAGAGTTTCAATCAATGAAATTGCCCTCTTACATGCCCTACAATCAACGATATAAAGAATGGCTTACAAATAAACAATTAGGAAGCAAGAAGGAAATGATATAAAGTATAATGACTTACAATTTAGACTGTCTGTACATTTCGAGAAGGCTATTCATAAAAATTATTTGGCATTTTACCACATTTATTAAACAAGCAGACCAGTGCTTTGTAAAATTGAGAAAGTAAACAAAAAATATAAGAAACCTAACACAGGCAACTAATAACGTAAATTCCATCAACAGCTTTAAATCCAAAGAAAATACATACTTCTCTATATATGGCAGCACAACAAAGTAGGTACCCAGACTAACTCCCTGGAAATAAGGAGCAAGGTCCTCATCAGACCTCGACGGGTCAATCAGGATAGTTGATACCAAAGGATCACAAATATATACTTGTTTTGCCTGGTCTGGCAAAAGCTCTTTCAACAATACCCTACAGATTGAATTAAAAACATTGAAAGGGAAAAAGAAATCAAAATAAGAAAGCATTCAAAAAAAGGCAAAGAGTACACACCTTAAATAAGCAAGCACAATACTGTCATTGATCTCTCTATTCTTTTTAACGAGCATATAAACATCTGTTGGAGCGATATGGAGTTAATCCTCCTGCTCGCGGCGCTGTACGAGACATTGCATATAATCTGACCAGGCAGCACCGCCTTAAGTCTGTCATTATTCTCTCCCTCCAACTTTAGAAGGTTTTCTGCCAAATCATCCCTATTGACATTCTCTTCTAATGTCTCCTTTCCTTTCAGATCCGCCCCCTTTACAAGCCTCTTAAGCCCTTATGGACCTGCTATTGTCACCTCTTTAATAACCACCTTGTAAGAAGTCCTGTTCTGCTTCAAAGCAGGGGGAATGGAGAGGATTTTTGCTGCCTTCCTATCCCTGAATGGTAGAGGTTACATGAATTTATCATACCTATTACTAATGTTATGTCCTTGTCCATTAGTGTGACCCTCCTGGCATGGGCAGCATAAATGTTACTATCATGTAATAAGTCTATAAGAGGAAGTCCTCGCATGACTCTTGAAGACATGCGATGGCACTATTTTACCATTTAAAGTAACCTTTCCACTTTATTCTGTCGCTTGTGGATCTGACAATCCTCAAGAAAGGAGCTTTGGGGATGAGGAGATTGATAGCCACCTCTGCAAAGTGACCCTTGTTGAGATATCGAGCTCATCTAGTGAGGCGGTGGACACTAATGACCCGACTGGGGGATAGGCCCCACACTTACACCACTGGCATAGTTGGTGAGATCATGGGTGATATGCGGCCAGTGGGATGACAGGCTGTGTGATAGCCATTCTAGAGGGTTCACACTATAGAGAACCCTAGTATGTATTTGGTTGAGTACCTTTTCATATTGTGTGTACTCTTATTTTTGTATATGGTGTGTTGAATGTTGTGTGAAGAAGAAGATTTTCAGCCTTTCACCTTGTGTGTTCTCTTTTAGGGTTTTGTGAGTGTGTGTGTACTTGTTGCAAGAGCTCAAGCACTCTTGTCCCCTGCAATTTTTCATGGTATCAGAGCTTGGTTCATGCTAAGGGCTGAGTTGCAAGCAAGAGAAGCATAGGACGCGGTACTACGAGGGTAAGAGCTTCATCTACTCTTCCCTATTTGTGTTGGCAACTACACCCTTGTCGGGAGCTCTACGGGAGGCACCGACAAACAATCTCTGATTGAGGAGCTTTCTTCGCGGGAGTAAAGCTATAGGGTAACTATTCTATCCTATCGGACAATAATTTTTTGGGACAAAAACGCGTTTCGGACGCGTTAGGACCTCCATTTTTCGGAAAGCAGTCAATTTCGAGCACTGTGGGGGGTAAGTCATCGATTCTATGCAAAACTCTATTTTAATAACTACAGGAAGACAGATTGGTTGTACAAACATTGTGTGTGCTGCAAGAAGATCAAACAGTTGCCATTGGGTGTATGTATACACATTGAAGTCACTGGTTGTGACATTTGAGTGTACTACAGTCTCACTGTGCAGAAAATACAGCAGTTTGTGCATGATAAACTAGAGTGTTGTTTCTGGTAAATTTGTGTGTCTGGCAAGATGTCAAATGATGGCATAAACCAGATTGTTGCTTAGAAGCTTGACAAGAACAACTTCCATGCTTGGAGTTTCAGGTTAATAAATTTCCTGATGGGAAAGGGTCACTAGGACTACGTAGAAGGTGAGCATGAAGAGGCACTGGAGATACCGGAGATCAATCCGACTGCTATAAATGTGAAAGAGTTCAAGGATTGGAACCAAGGAGCCAGAAAAGTTATGTATTGGCTCTCTATCAGTATACAAGACACCACGATTGGGCACATATATGATGCCAAGTCCCCCAAGGAGGCGTGGAACACCTTGGTAAAACTCTATGAAACGAATACCAAGGCACAAAAGATACAGTTGAAGAATGAACTTCATAATGTAGAGAAAAAGAGTATGTCTTCTGTGAATGACTGCATTGAAGATCAAGGGTATTGTTTGTGGAATCCCTTGTATCTATTGGTGTTTCAGTAGATGATGATGATAAGCTAGAAGTCTGTCTACGTAGTCTCGGACAATAATACAAGGCATTCAAGACATCTATTCAGACTCGGAAAAACATTCCCAATTTCACAGATTTGGTGTCTATGTTGATTATAGAAGAGAAGAGCTTGGGTGAAGACCAACAGTCTTCACAAAACAAAAATAGTTCAG
This sequence comes from Cibotium barometz, assembly GCF_041138505.1. Taxonomy (NCBI): domain Eukaryota; kingdom Viridiplantae; phylum Streptophyta; class Polypodiopsida; order Cyatheales; family Cibotiaceae; genus Cibotium; species Cibotium barometz. The sequence goes on from NC_141046.1 coordinate 75,058,819, forward strand.
AGCAACAGGCCTTCTACACAAGTTCATGAAGAGGAGGAGGTAGAGGAGGCCGTGGATGCGGCCAAGGAGGTGGCCAAACAGATAATCAGAATTATGGCCACCAGCAGCAGTAACAACAACAGTCCCCAAATTCACAACAACAACAACAACAACATGCAGGTGGAAGAGGCCAATTCAGAGGCAGGGGGAGTCAAAGAGGTCGTGGAAATTGGCAAAGGCAGTATAATGATACACGTGGATGCTTTTATTGTGGTAAACCTGGACATGTGCAAGTAGATTGTTATAAGAAGCAGGCTGACATGCAAAATGGGAAATTGCAGCAAAACAACTATGCATCCTCGAACAGAAACAATGAGGATAATGAAAGGTTGTTTGTTATGCACCATGTCGTTAATTCCATATCTAAAAATGTTGAAGCAGCACATAAAGATGATGTATGGTACGTTGATTCAGGTGCTTCGAACCACATAACAAGTCATGGGGAGTGGTTCAAGGAGATGAAAAACCTTGAAAGACTAGGTTTTGTGGAAACAGGGGATGACACTGCTCATCCAATTGCCCATGTTGGAGATGTGCCATTGTCTATGCAGGATGGCAAAGTAAAGTACCTTGCAGATGTACTTCATGTTCCGAACATAACAAAGAATCTGGTTTCAGTTTGCTAGATGATTGAGTAGGGTTTGCAGGTTTGGTTTAACCCTGATGGTTGTTATGTTGAAGACTTTAAAGACAAGTGCAAGTTGGTTACAAAAGGCAATAGAGTGGGCAGAATGTTTACATTGAATGTAAACATGCCTGAAGTAAGTGCTACAATGTTTATAAATGGTTTAGGAATTGTTGCAGACACAGACATTTGGCATAAAAGAATTGGACATGTGAATGTGCAGAGAATGAAGTCTATGTAGACTAAAGGAATTGTGACAGGGCTGCCAAAGTTTAAAGTTGAAGGTATGCAGAAAATATGTGAAGCATGCCAATTTGGAAAGCAAACAAAGCATGTATTTCCATGTGACAAAAATGTGAGCAAAAATGCACTAGATGTTGTGCATTCAGATGTATGGGGTCCTACGAAGACCATGTCTATGGGAGGTTGCAGCAGCAGAGCAGGTATTATGCGACATTTATTGATGACCACACAAGGAAAGTGTGGGTATACTTCATGAAGGAGAAGAGTGAGGTGTTCACTCATTTTTAGAATTTCAGAGTTATGGTTGAAAAGCAAACACGAAAACATGTAAAGTGCCTAAGGTCAGATGGAGGGGAAGAGTACTTTTCCAATGAGTTCTTTGAATTTTTATAGAAGAATGGTATTCAGAGACAGTTTACATGCAGATACACTCCGCAGCAAAATGGAGTTGCAGAGCGAAAAAATAGGCACATTGCTAAGATTGCGTGAGCATTGATGGGAGAGAAGAATATGCCGCATAGTTATTGGGCTGAGGCTATTTCTGTAGCCATACATGATGTAACTCCAGAGGAGAGGTTTACTGGCAGAAAACCTGATTTGTCTCATCTGAAAGTCTTTGGATGCATTGCATATGTGTATGTGCCAGATGAGCTGAGAACTAAGCTGGATCCAAAAGCTGAAAAATGTGTGTTTATTAGGTATTCCCTTGAGCAAAAGGGATACAGGTGTTATACCCTGCTACACGTGAGTTGAGGGTAAGCAAGGATGTTGTTTTTTATGAGATGAGCAGCTAGTATGCTACTGAAAAAGAAGCTATTGGGGCTGATGTGAGTGGAAATGTGGTTGCACAGAATACAAGTCAGCAATCACAGTCTTTGAGTGGACCAGGAGAGTCCTCATAGAGAGTCCTCATCTAGTGGTTCAGTTGATAGACCATGGAGTGGCAGGCTACGTAATAATACCAGTCTTGCAAATGTGATTAGTACATCACATAAAGGCAAATAGAAAGTGGTTGAGTCCCTTAGTATGCCTGACATTTTTGCAAGGCATTCTCATGTTGATGGAGAGGCTAGTGGCTCAGAGATGAGCCTTGATGAGGATCTTGGGATACCAGCTATGAGAACACCTGGTGTAAAGAAGGCTATGGAAGCCATGAATGTAAAGCTGCAAAGATCTGGGAGAGTGAAGAATCCTGTGCAGAGGTTTACCTATAATGGTTATGTGGCACATCACTATGCATACATAGCAAAAGTTGTGCAGGTAGCCCACATGCATTGATGAGGCTATTGGAAATGTGTGTTGGAGAAAGCTATGGATGAGGAGATGGATGCACTATAGCCAAAGGATATGCGTAGACATATGGCATTGATTATGAGAAAACTTTCAGCCCAGTTGCCAAGATGGCAACAGTGAGAGTTGTGATAACAGTGGCTGCATCAAAGCAATGGTCTTTACATCAGATGGATGTAAAGAATGCATTCTTGCATGGGGATTTGTAGGAAGAGGTGTATATGTTGCAACCACCTGGTTATGAGAATGTGAGTCACCGAGCATGTTTGCAGGTTGAAGAAAGCCTTGTATGGCTTAAAACAAGCACCAAGAGCATGGTCTGACAAGATTTTTGAATATATTGTCACTATTGGCTTTCATGTAGCCAATGCAAATTTCTCGCTGTATGTGAGACACAGTGATAGAGGGGTTCTGCTTGTTGTCATCTATGTAGATGACCTGATCATTACGGGGAACCATGATGTAGAGATCTTTGATGTAAAGATCTTGCTTAGACAGAAGTTTGAGATGAAGGATCTGGGGGAGCTCAGATATTTCTTGGGCATTGAGGTGATTAGGTCACCACATGGTATTGGACTACTGTAGAGACAGTATGGCTTGGACATGTTGTCCAAGTATGGTATGACAGACTGTAAGCCTATCTCAGTGCCATTGGATCAAAATGGCCAGTTGAGTGCAGATTCAAGAGAGATTTTGGAGGATCCTACTATGTATAGATGCATAGTAAGAAGCTTGATCTACATGATGATTACCAAGCTAGATTTGAGCTATGCTGTTGGATTGGTGAGTCAGTTTATGCAAGTTCTTCTTCAAAAGCTGCATTTGGATGCATTGAGATACATACTGAGGTATGTGAGGTCTACTTTGCATTGTGGACTATTTTATGAAACTGGGACAGAGATATGTGTACATGGGTACACAGATGCTGATTGGGCTAGTAGTATCTCAGATAGAAGATCTACTAGTGGCTTCATGTTTTCTTTGGGGAGTGCTGCTGTGACTTGGAGTAGCAAGAAGCAGCCTACGGTTGCTCTACATAGGCCGAGTACAGAGGTGCTGCTATGGCAGCATATGAGGTAGCTTGGTTGAGAAAGCTACTTGCATATTTGGGTCTATCAGTGGATAGACAAGTTGTCATTTTTTGTGATAACATTAGCAGTATACAGTTGGCCAAGAACCCAATTTTTCATGCTCGTACATGAAGCATATAGAGGTCCACTACCATTTTGTCAGAGAGACGGTTTTGGCGTAGGAGACGTTGACCTTGTTTATGTCAGCACACAGGATCAGGTTGCTGACATCTTCACCAAAGCATTGGGTACAGAGAAGCTCCGCAGATTCAGGGCTTTGCTTGGTGTACATGAGATGGAGTTGAGCTCGAGGGGGAGTGTTGAGATATCAAGCTCATCTAGTGAGGTGGTGGACACTGATGACCCGCCGCCTGGGGGATAGGCCCCACACTTACACCACTGGCATGGTTGGTGAGATCATGAGTGATATGCAGCCAGTGGGATGACAAGCTGTGTGACAACCATTCTAGAGACTGGCATAGTTATAGTGCTAGCTCATTTAGTTGGGTTCGCACTATAGGGAACCCTAGTATGTATTTGGTTAAGTACCTTTTCATATTGTGTGTACTCTTTTTTTTCTTTATGGTGTGTTGAATGTTGTGTGAAGAAGAAGAAGATTTTCAGCCTCTCACCTTGTGTGTTCTCTTTTAGGGTTTTGTGAGTGTGTGTGTGCTTGCAAGAGCTCAAGCTCTCTTCTCCCTTCCTGCATCTTTTCAACCCTGGCCTTTGAAATGTTCCTATTGGTGCTGGGTTTGACATCAGGAAGCATAGGTTCACTTAAGACGTCCTGACGGTCTGTTTTCTCTGGAATATCTGGAACTGGATCGGGCACGTGCTGGATCTGGCTCTGTTACTGAAACTCTCCTGACGGTCTATTTTGTGCATGCCATTACAGCACTAGAAAAGAGAAGGTAGAGTAATTAGCCAAGTCACACGACCATCATCCACCGCGCGATAAGGGGAATCCAAATGTAGGCTAATGTTCTTTTCGCACGGTGAACGAAACAAGAACATTTAAATAAAATTTTTAGACCCGTCCACGGAGCGATATTGTCAAAGAGGTGGGACACTTACTCAGATGATCAATGTATCAAGATTTGTGTTGACATGTGCCCCAGTGCATGACAAGAAATGCCGGTTGCTAGAATATCATTTTGGGTTTGTTGCCTATCTCTTTCTTCATGCTGATATAAGGAGGATTACATAAAAGAGGAGCTTAAAGAAAGGACTGATAAATTAGAACAGTCCTTTATTTCAAGTGCTCAGTCTGTAAAAGAAGAGGTCCTGGACCTTGTGTCCGAGAAGGAGAAGGAACTTCTCAGCACAAATTTTGATGTGGCAGAGTTTAAGGCCTCCACCATCATTGATGAAAGAATGTCATCTGTCCATGGGGAGCAATTGACGTCCAATTTTGTCATGCGTGGGCTACCGTTCTTCCTAATTAATGGGAAGTATTACCTCCTCCTCTCCCACATTCAAAAACTCTATAATTTTAGGGAGGATTACTGTCTTGCTATAATAGCAGACGGTTGTGAAGCTGCGTCCGGTGTTCTCAATGTAGAGAATGAGAATAAGGATGAATTTCTTGCATTGGACATAGAAGTGACAGAAAACTTCTTAGAGGCCCCAGAAGCAATGTCCTTGTGCTTTAAAAAAGTCAAGGAAGAATTTCAAGCCCTTCAGCAGGATATGGGCATTTTTTAGTTTGGTAAGGAACCTGTTCCCAAACTTGAACAAGAAAATGAAGAGGGCTCCATCGACCTTTGGGATGCAGCAAAGTTGGAGGAGGATGAGAACTACGAGGTAAATTATTGCTTATCTGTTGCCTCAATCTATTTGAATTATTTCTTACTTTAGTTTGTTCCCTCCTGGTTCTTTGTCAATGCAGATAGAGCTTGATGACGCCGATGGATTTCTTGGATGAGGTGGTGCTGGTCATGCAAGAGTTGGACAAGATGCCACTCTTGCACACTACGTCTCTTCTATCGACAAAAATATATTTATTATATATCATAGCAAGTACTCCAGGGATGCAGAGATTCTACTCCTTACACTGAAAGCCCTATCTAGGTATACAGGGTATGCATTTATACCTTATAATATACATAAAGTCATGCTTATAGAGAAGTGTGCTGCCATCCGTATCTTTGGATACGGCCTTGGTTTTTGGCCTTCTCGAGCAGGTTATTTTCTATGTTATTCAAGCTATGTCCTAGGTGCAGGAGTGGAGGATGTAAAGTCACTCAAGGACTATAGTCATAAGAGTTTTTTGCGTTATAGAGAAAAAATGCCTACCGTAGAGGGGGAGCAAGAAGAGAAGAGACTCAAGAGCAATTAGCTCTTTTTGTTGTAAATATTTTCACTGTAAATCTTCAATATAATGGAATGGTGCAATTATTTTTTATTTTCAAATCAAAAAGCTTTACAACTTTCTTCTAAATGTTTACTTCCTAAGTAAAAAATGTTTACATTTTTATTCCAAATACTTTCAATTTCAAAGTGCTATTTCTACTTCCAAATTCTTCCTATGCGTCTTCGTGAAGATCTCCATGCTGCATGACGTGTTGGTCCTGTGCCAGCTTTCCACTTTAGTGATCTTCTCTATTTTGCATTATTTCATGCTGCCCTTGCTAGAGTACTCATATGTGCCCTTTCCATGGATAATTTTTGCCCAAAAGCGTATCTGTAAAACCAGTTAAACATCTCCTTGAGGTAATTTGTACGAGTCTTCCCTCCTCCATGCCGTGTTTTTAAAATATACTCCTCTTGCTTGATAGTGAGATTTCTCCATTCCTTGTGTGCTCCACATGTCCAGAGAACCATACTCATTCATGAAGTATGCACCATGAGCATAAAGAATGTGCTACAAAAAATTTAAGAGAGTCAGTAGTTATTTATACTTGTTTTTTAATATCTAGTAGGAATGTGTTTACCATGTAGTGCGTAATGTTGGTTTCACCCCATGTATCGACCATACTTCATAGTAAAATTAGAAAGCTCGTCTTTAAATTTTTGTTGCTCCTTTGTGGTTGTCCTACTTTTGGTCAAAAGTTTCACCATCTTATTGAAGTCTGACCAAACCTTTTCACATAGAATTACAAGGCTTGAATTGGTGCAGTCAAATGTTGTACATTTGCATAAATCCTTCCACAGTTCTAAGGCTTGGTTGAGTCCTTGGCATTTTCTGGCTTCTCCAAAAAACGTCTTGCTTTATTTCCACTCATGGACACTTGTTGTGCGACCTCATGATTCATGCCAGAGGTCTTTTTGTTAATAGTAATCTGCACATTGCCACCATGGCACCCAATTGAGTTGAGTAGTTGCTCTACTTTATGAATAGCTTCTTCTTGTCGTTCTTTGCCTTACATGGTAAATGCATAATCTATGTGACACTTGAGCAAACGGTCAAACACACGCATGAATGCATGCAGTGTATAGAAGTGGACATTCTTCAGGTCAAATGGAATTATAGGATTCCATTCTGGGTCTCTCAAATGCTTGTTTGGCACAGCTAGCATGTTGGCAGACAAGACACCTCCAACCCAGTTGCCAGCATCGTCCATGGGGTGGTGCTCAATATCTTGATTCTCAAGCATCCTCTTCTTTCTCGACTTTTGTTTGTTTTCCTTCACCATTCTCATGCACCACAGACAAGGATTTGGGGTGTTGGCACCTTCTGGACACCCAAGGAAGCACTTTATTGTCTTCAGGTCACCCCCCAAATGCCAATCTACTGTATAAGTGCCCTTTCCCTCTACCTCAAGTTTTTCTCCCTGAATCTGTGCTTTGATGACAGTGATAATCTAGGGTATCCTATCAAACATCCAAGAGAGAACTTCATGTGTCTCTTTTGGTACTTCAAATGCCCCAAGCCACCATATCTCTTTCTCAGATTGGACACTATATGAGGGAAGGTCTAGCTTGCAAATCCTCTCCCTATCAAGAGTTTGGTTGATCTCAGTATTCCCCTCAAATGTGTCTTTACTGAGAAAAGACAACTCTGAACTTTTTGCATATGCCATAGCCTCATTCATGAGTGAGTGTGATACTCATTCGCTCTACCCTCTTTCCTTTCACAATCTGATACTCATCCATTTTCAACACAAAGCTAACTTTGTTACCTTGCATGACAAACAAAATTAAATAAGCTTTGATTTTTCATAGACTTTTTCAACTACTTTGCAAGAGATTAAAGTTACAATTATTAGGTAATCCATTGAATAAGATCACAACTTTTTGAAGATGTTTAGATCAACAAATATATTGTTGAACTCATTGTAAGGAACCACAATATTACCATTGTTGCCTCGCTTTTTTTCCCAAGCTCTAATGGTCAACACATCATTGATGCAGTGGTACTCTCCAATCTTAAATTGCACATCTTCATTGCATGTCCTCTTTTCTAATCTTAATCTTCTTGGGGCAGGAAAAATATTTCGTGTGATGCCTTATTTGCGAAGTGTATCTTGCAGTAATTGATGGAGAGCCTGGTATCCTTTTGTGCTTATTCCCACTTCATCGCATGCATTTTGAACTTCCTCAATGCCTAAGATATTAGTTATATCTTTTATTATCTCATTTGCAAGTATCTGTCATACCTTCTTGTAGCGTGGATCTCGAACTATGGAAAGAATGTCATGTTTTCTCACGCAAATACATAACATATCTCCAATATCTTGAGGACCATTATCACCACACGCATCTTTAAGAAAGGTCCTATAAATGAACTAACAAAGATTACTTATAGCAGCAATATTATATAATGAATTAATAGTTAATGAAAAAAATTAAACAATAGATACACTCTAATAAGAATAACTTATAACCAAAAATCAAACAAACCTTGCTGCATGAATTCTTCGCTTGAGAGCACCACCACCAATTTCAAGTGCCTGAATGTTGTTCATTGTCCTCTTTCGCTCTTTGGCTCCCATGGGTGTGCTCTTCATATGCGAGATTGTATCCTGTAACTTGAGGATGTGGTCCTCTTTCTCTTTGCCCTCTCTTTGTAGTAGCTGTAAAATATTACTCTGTAATTTCGAGAGCTTGTTGCACACTACTCAAAGTGACTTGCAAGCTATGAATTTGTGAGTTTAGAAATTGAACCTTCCATGCATCACATATACTTAAGCGTTTGCAATATCCAAGGAGCCCATTCTCACCCTCTCCAACAAAATGAATGAATGAATGAGGATAGGTCTGTGAAAGGTGGAGAGAAATTTGAAGAAGGATCATTAGGATATAAATACCCATCAACCCAAAGATCTACATTACAATGACCTTGCTGTCTTCTTTCTTGCTTCTCCTGTGCATTTAAAAGTTCTTTTCTGATAGGTGCATATTCATTCAAGATGCGAATATGCAAGTCTACCTTCCTCACTCGTCATGAATTTGAGGTGTTTGTTATTTCTGTGAGTGCCATGTAGTAGACACAATGGAAGATGGTAGATAGCTTGGATCCCAAAGAGAAGCTTGAAAGAGAGACCTACTACAAAGAGAGAAGGGCTTGGGAGGGAAAGACTGAGAGAGAGAGAGAGAGAGAGAGAGAATCTTTTAGTTGTTGAGTCGGACGACAGAGAGGAGATGTGATAGTAATCAATGAAGAAAATGATTTTTAGGTGGGTTTGGTATAAAATATAAATTTTAAATTGCTAGCCTATCCAAAAATTTAAATTTAAATTAAACTTTTAAATAAAAAATATAAGTTTTCCTTGTCTTTTAATGACTTGATTTAGAAATTGTGGGAACTTCAAAAGCGCAATGAAAGTATATTAAACAAGATTGTCTTTTAATGACTGTTGATATGAAATTTAGAGGGAACTTCAAAAATGCAATGAAAGTGCGTTAAATGTGATTGAAAGTTATTTTGAATTATTTATCTTTTAATGACTGTTGATATGAAATTTAGAGGGACCTTCAGAATTGCAATGATATTGCATTAAATGTGATTGAAAGTTATTTTGAGACAATTATTTTGAATTGTAATAAAAAATATTTTTGAAGCCCCTATATGGATGAGATTGATGATGTTTCGAGAGTTTTAGTTGCTAGAAAGAGAATCCTAGAGTGAAAATCCTAGAGAGGAAAAACTAGAGAGATCCCCTACTTTTAGGGCCAAAAGTAGGTGTTATTATGAGGTTTGTCTCCTTAAGCATCAATAATTAGTCTTAATTCCTTAAAATTAGGGATTTTTATAGGGCCGTTTTTATGCTCAAATGCCCCCCTAATGCATTCTAAAAGATACATCAGTCAACTTGAAAGCATGCACCCTTACTCAAAGACCACATAGATTGCACCTGTAACATCTTTGTAAAAATTCTCCTTCCAAATGCTTGATTGATTGATACATATATATCTATGAATGTAGTAGTCATGCTTACATTTTTAGGTTGTTGTATATCAATAACTCGTTCTCTACCTTTTGGGCATATATTATATTTACATTCATCTCGATGCCATTTGCAATACCTCTTTATAGATAACATTGGCTATGTAGACTTTGTTTATACTTTTAATACTACTTTTGTGGTCCACAATATCTGTTACACACACTTTCACTGCATCTGATGATCTAACATGTATATCATTCTAGTTCCATGGACATCTCACGATCTAACATGTCCATTAAATGCTTGCATATCATTTTGGTTCCATTACGAGGGTCCAATTTGCAAAGAAAAATGATAGGAGTATTAATCTTTAGAAGCAAGTGAGGAGGCTAACCACCACCTAAGTTAAAACTATTCAAGCACTCAATTGCATATAATATACTAGCATGTGCAAAAGAAACAAAAAAATCCATACTAAGGTATTCTTTTTCAGTCTAGGTAATGCACTCAAGACTAGTTCATTGATCTCATCGACCTCTTGATTTCATGGTGCAAGAATAGTGGGGTCTTTGAAGAAGCATGCATGGTCCTCCACTCTTTGAAGATCTTTGTACACCCGTTCTACTAAACTGTGTAAGATGTTCAAATAGATTAACATTCGCTCTGGAATTACCACTTTATCTTCATTATTTGGACTTTCTATAGAGCCATCTCCAATTTGTAAAATCCATTTGGTGACTTCTTGTTTTGTACCATCAAATCCAATTTGAATGATCCGCATGTTTTGGGTAAGCTTTAAAACATTCACATATCTCCAAATATATGACCGGCACAACATTGCAACAATATCCTCACATGATCCGGCCACAATAGGTAAGATTTTCCTAAAGTCACCAACCAAAAGAGCATAATTATTTTCCCTCAAAAAACTCTATTGCTTTGCATTATGTCTTTTAATATCCTATCCAATGCTTCATATACATATCGATGCATCATTGGAGCCTCATCCCAAATTATGATCAACATTGCAAGCTTCAACACCTCCTCCAATGGGCTATTCACTTTGATAGTACCTGTGCTATAAGCATTGAGAACTAATAGCATTTTAAAACGTGAGTGCACGGTATGTCCATTTGAAAGTAATGAAGTCTTATTTACCTATGGGGCACTTTAATTTATGCATTTGATGCTCTTGTCTTAGGTACCCTATTGTGCTCTAGTCTTGGGTATCCTATTGTGCTAACCCTATCATGTGAAGAGAATGTCATAGAGAACCTTGGAGGCATCCTCTTTGCATTTTAATATGGATATTCTAGCATGCAAAGAGAAAGACTATGTGTTCCCTAAAATTATTCTTTGCAAACAATGAGACACCTCCTTTAACAGAGCAATGCTAACAATGTATAACATTTATTGAAATGTAGGTTTATTGTGTTACTTCACATGATACAATCAAAGGGTGTTAATGAGTTAATTGAAGAAGAGACTTCTAGGGAGAAGCTATTCAATTTTCTTTACAAAATGGGATAAAAGATTTACATTTATCATTAGGATAAATATTCAATCCTAAGATTAATCTTGCCAAGATAATAACATGAATTTATGCTTACTATTTTTGGAATTTTAAAGGATTACATCTGGGCATTCCATTGGTTATTGAATCTAAGGAATATGTGCATATTAACTCTTTTTAAAAATTTAAAGGATTACATATGGTCATTAATCGGTTATTAAATCTAAGGAATATATGTATGTTCGTCATCTTATGTAAACTACCAACAATGAGAAGTCAAGACTCACAAAAAAGATACATCTCCCTACCAAAGAATGTCAAGTGCACTCATACATATATTGCACATGGAGGTAGAAGGTGAAAGTTTCTATTGGATGATGTTGCACTAATGTGCTACATATACTTAAGAAAGAGATGACAACAATGACATTAAAAAAGACTCCACCATGCCGCTCTGCAAACTAATGTATGTATTGGAGATGGAGTAGAAGATGAGGAGATAGAGAATCCTTTAGAGCTCGAAGTTGAGGCAGAGCTTAGTAAGGGACTTGACATTAGTGGCTCCAGAGGAATTGGATAGATCAGTGAACTTTCCAAACCGACCATCATTTAGTATCAAAATGACAAGGAATTTATCTTGTTGTCAAATGTATAAATGGTGTTCTCCTTAAGGGAAGACTACTATCTTACTTCCTTAGTAATACATAAGACATTGCACAACTTAAACCAAGCACAACCATTAAGGAGGAGAATGTTAGTGGAGAGGAATTAGAAAGATCAGTGAACTTGCCATACCTACCATCATTTAGTATCAAAAAACAAGGACTTTGTCACTATCAAATATACAAATGATGTTCTCCTTAAGGGAAGATTACTATCTTGCTACTATTGAACATATGACTGAAGATGAGGAAGATTGGGTGTATTTTAACACCAACTTCTCTTACTTGGACATATATATAGGAGATTATGTTGGTGAATCTAAGGTCCTCAGTGTCTTATTTAAACAAGCATCAAATTACTCTCAGAATGGATTGCCAATAGAAGAAGAATTTACCTCTATTAAAGAGAGGATGAAACTAACAAATTTTGGGAGATCAACCATACTAGAGTTTGCCAAAGAAGAACCATCTTAGACACGCAAACACACGATTGACTTATAAGATGACTTATCTCTAGTCAAGGATGAAAACCAATAGGCATTTCTCATTCGTATCCTTGCTATCAATTCATGCCACATAGAAGGTGCTTTTTGCCCTTGGCAAGGTAGGTACTCTAGGTGGCGAAGAGAAAATGTTGAGGTCTTTGTATCGCATCATAGGTCACCTTCATTTTTCCATTTTATTTCATAAATTTATAATTAAATCTAATATAATAAAGTATTATTTTTATTAGCTTGAGATTCAAGATGATGATGGGTTTCTTGGATGAGTTGGTGCAAACGAAGGAGGAGGACTTTGGGCTTGGTCATTATATTGGTAAAATGAACAAAGAAGCCCTTGCTATTTTTCATTGTAAATACTCTAATAGCCCTAAGGTACATTATTAGCATTTAAGGCAGTTACAAGGTTTCTAGATTGGTCTATTATCCCCTCAAATATTGATAGAGTTATGCTTGGTTATACTTGTAGAGAAATTTGAAGCTATCAAGACTTTTGGGCTATGCGATCATCTTATTTTCAAAATTACACCAGATATATATCTCCTAGAAAGATGTAAAAAAGAGAAGTTTTTGAGATTTAGAGGTGACATTAAGTCTACATCTACTGAAGAGCCATCAATATTCTCAAGCAAACTCAAAGGAAAAAGAATCTATTGAAAGAGGAAATCATATTCTTACCAGCATACCACCACTAGGTTTTAAACTTTATGTAATTGCCTTTAGATGTATAAGTTCCATAAGACTTAATTTTTATGATGCTCCTTGAGATCCAAACTTGTCACTTGATTTATAAAATGGTGATCATTAACAACATATCTTGAATCTACATGTGATTCATCAAGAGTAGACTTTTACACCTTTTGCTCATTTCTAATTTCTATTCTTTTGTACCACCACTGAGCAAGTTACCTCATTGGATTAATATATTCCATCTTTACATAATGCTCCCTTTTGAAAACCACATCAAGCTTGCCAATGAGATTGTTCCATGCCTTAAGCAGACCATATGGCTAAGCTTCCCTCTTTGGAAAAGTAAGGTTCATGAGCCTCCAAAATAAGATGCAAAGTAACGTCCATGTCATAAGTACTTTAATACTTTAAGAAAAATAAAATCACTCTTAGATATATTTTATATAAATTTAGAAAAACTCTTCCTGATACTACTATGATCCCAAGCTTTTACCCTTGATTTTAAAAGTATCTAGCAACGTTCAAGTGAAATTTAGTGCATCATCCATTATAAATGTCATCTTTTACAATAAAGTTACCGACTAGTCAAGTGAAACCCATACGTTTGCCTTTGCCAACAACTGAGTCTTTTCTCCATTGCTCTTGTCGGGAATAACCATATCGAACTTTTTATATTCATTGTACTTCTCTAGGTTTTTCACTAGTAAAACTCTCTTTTCATTTCATGGTGTAGAAAGAAATTTTCTCGCCTTTGCACCACCAAAGCATGGCTCGTAAGGTAAGTTTCCACTTGCCTTGCCCTAACATCTTTTCATCCTTTTTAATTTCCACTAACATCTATGTAACCCAAATTATGTTTGACATAACCTCTTCTCCTTTCTTGCATGTCTCTTAAGCATCTCTCTGGTTGCATTCTCTAGTTACATCCCATAGACAAAACACATGTACTCATATACCAACTTTTCAAGAATCCTTACCTTGGTATGTAAAGTGCCAAAGTGAACCCTTGTTAAGGGTATCTTTAGAATAGGATCCCACTTTGCATCCAAGTAGATAATTTTTCCCTCATATATTATAAGTTGTCACACAAGTTAGGGTACCCTCCTTTCTTGTCTTTGCAATCCAAGTTTTATTTCCATCCTTTAATTTTTTCTAGATTTCATGCAATACCAAGCATGAAAATTCCACATTGGATCCACAAAACACACCAAACATGCACTTTAGAGTTTTTAAATCTCCTACTGCAAGATGCCATTATACATTGTATTCATCGAATTCATCTACTTTTAGGACTTCTCCCCTTGTTTGGTGTTCAACTACATTTGGTATACTTGTCAAGTTAAAGAAAATATTTAATATTTCATGGTCTTCCTTTGGGACTTTGAAAGTAGCAAGCCACCATATCTTAGTTTCTAATTGAACACTGAAATAGTCTAAATACTCTTTTATGATGTTTGGACTCAAGGCTCTATTCATCAGGGTCAAGCTTACCCTTTCTAACTTATGTCCTTTTGATAATCTCACATCTATTGAGTTTTTAAATAAACTTTAGTATATCACCACATTCTTGAACTATCATGCTATAAAACTTGACTATTTCATTTTGCACTTTATATACATCTATACATCTAGCACAAAATTGTTAAATTTCATTAGGTTAAATATAACCTCTAACTTACATTATGTGTATGGCGTAAATGTATAGTCTCACCAATGAGCTCCAGAACTTTACCATTCAGTAGCATTAGGAAAAATTTAAACTAAAAAAGGGCCCTCTAAGAAGAACCATATTATCACTTTGCTAGAAAAAAGAGGGCCATCGTGCACCTTATGAATTGTACATCAAAAACCTCACATGTGACATACCATTGAAAAGCTCTAAAAAGTAGATTCTAAATCTACCACCTCCGATAAATTTGGAGTTGACATGCTCAAGTTATGACTTTCCCACTAGAAGGTAGACTCTAACAATTGTGACATCCATGCTGCGACAAGTTTAGAGTTGATATGCTCAAGTTATGACTTCCCCACTTAAAGGTAGATTCTAATGATTGTGACATCCATGCTACATGGATATCACAATTGTTGGAATCGACCTTTTAGTGGAAACGTTATAACTTGAGGATATGCTCAAGTTAATGACTTCCCCACTAAAAGGTAGATTCTAACGATTGTTACATCCATGCTACATGGATGTCACAATCGTTGGAATCTACCTACATGGATGTCACAATCATTAGAATCTACCTTTCAGTGGAAAAGTTATAGCTTAAGGATATGCTCAAGTTAATGACTTCCCCACTAAAAGGTAGATTCTAACAATTGTGACATCCATGCTGCATGGATGTCACAATCGTTGGAATCTACCTTTTAGTGAAAAAGTCATAACTCGAGTATACCACCTCCAAATTTGTTGGAGGTGGTAGATTTAGAGGCTATTTTTTAAGGGCTTTCTAACGGTGTATCACATTTGGGGGTTTTGACATAAGATTCATAAGGTTCACCATGGCCCCCTTTTTTCTAGAAAAGTGATGACATGGCTCTTCTTAAAGTCCAATTTTTGCCTAATGTTGTGATTGTCCTCCTACTACACGATATGATTTTGGGAGAGGCAAAGTCATTTTTTTCTTGTAAATCCTTTGTCCAATTGCTTATAAATAACAACATATGCTGTTGAGGCATCCAAGCTTTATCACATATGACTTGGGCATCGTAACTAACTGAACTGATCTGACCAAACCCGTAAGTCCCATAGTCAGATCATGGAAAAGATGGCACTTGGATCATGAGACCAATGCTTTTTTCCTCATTGAGAGGCACAGCCGTTAATTCTTTTCCATAGAATAATTTTTATCTGGGATTTACTTCATCTATCGTACCATAACAGAATTAAGTCTCATTTTAGAGATCCATCAGTCCAGCCTAACCCCATCCAGTCCCGTGGGTTAGTAGCCAACTGCCCAACCACTATAGTGATGGGATCCAATTAGGAATTTGGTTAGGTTTTGTCTCGGATACTAGGGAAAAGAGTTCCTAGGCCCCCTAGCCGGATATTCATGCAAACTTAAAACTAGTCACACCACTTACACACCCAATATAAAATTACCTTTTTCAAATAATCAGCTATCTTTAAAACAATCATTTAATGAAACCATAGTGATCATAATCCTCAAAATCTCCAGTTGAATCCTTATTTCCAATCATTCCTTCATTGGTGTACCTATGGCATCATTGGCAACCAGAACGCTCGCCACCTGTCCACTCAAGAGTCTTTTCGATGGTTCCTAGCTCATAGTACTCGTCGGCAATATATTCACATATCAAAATGGAATCTCCGTTGAAGATCAACAAGATCAACAAGATCAACCAACGGATCCATATAAAAGAGCCATGGACTCATCCGTTGGACCAACAAGGTTAATCAACCAAATCCATGCCTGAATTCAGAAAACAACTCTTACTCCTTGTTCCAATATCTTCAACGATACACGTGTGGGTATCTTCGGTGACCCAGAGCCCGAGCACCATATGGTCCGCACCCTCTAGGATCCTTCGCAAGTCACCTACTAGTGCTTCACTCATAGGCCGCTTCCTTGGTCCCTCATCCACCGTACCGAAAACTCACCATTTAAATTGAACCGAGGCTGGTCAAGACCTCGGCCGACCTTGCTATGCGAGACATCCTCCATTGACTCTCTATCAGCTGCTACAACCTTATCAGATTAGGTCTCCACAACCTCATTCTCAAGACGGTCAAATGCTTCCCCAGCATTCTTGACATAAAATGGCCATTTAAAAACAGGTCATAAATACAGTTTCTATTAACGAACTCTCGTCTTTCTACATTGTTCCACATCAATCCACATTATTTAAATCACATCCATTTCATAAGTATTCCCATTCTCATCCAATCACATCATTTTCATCTCATCACATCTTTCCTCATTTATCCTCATCAGATCTCATCCACTCGCATCTACCCATCTCCACATCTCATCACATCACATTCATTCACATCTCAATTCACATGACATCACATCTCATTTATTCACATCCCGATTCACATCACATTCATTCATATCCATCACATTCATTCTCATCACCATCCCATCACATACATTCTATCCACATAACATCTAATCACATCTATCCACATCATATCTCATTCATACACGTCTCATCTCATTCATCCACATCCATCCAATCGTTCATCTGTGTACAACTACCCACATCTATTCATACATTCATATCTATCACTTCACATCCACGTATATTCATGTCACATCACATACATTCATATCTATCACTTCACATCCACATATATTCATGTCACATCACATCACATTCTTTCACATACACATCCACATCACATTTTTTCACATACACATCCACATCCACATCCATTCTTTCACATACACATCCACATCCACATCCATTCTTTCACATACATCCACATCCATCCAATATCATTCATTTACATCTTGATTCACATGACATCACATCTCATCCATTCATTCACATCTATCTGATTCACATCACATCTCATCACATCTATTCACCTCACATCTCATCACCTCAATTCACATCTATTTCATAGAATTTAAACATGGAATTTAAGAGAATTCTAATTTTGATATAAAGATTCTTTACGTATCTATTTATGCATAAAAATCAACTTCAATGGAAATAACACTTTTATAAAAATCCTTTTATGCATAAAAATCAACTTTAATGAGAATAACGCTTTTGAAATAAATTCTTTATCCATCTTTCTATGCATAAAATCAATTTTAATGAAAATAACGCTTTTGAAATAAAAATAAATCCTTTATGCATCTTTGTAAGCATAAAATTAATTTTAATGAAAATAACGCTTTTAAAATAAAAATAAATCCCTCATGCATCTTTCTATGCATAAAATCAATTTTAATGAAAATAACGCTTTTGAAATAAAAATAATTTCTTTATGCATAAAATCAATTTTAATGCAAATAACACTTTTGAAATAAAAAAATCCATTATGCATCTTTCTATGCATAAAATCCATTTTAATGAAAATAACACTTTTATAATAAAAAATTTCCATCATGCATCTTTCTATGCATAGAAATTAAATTCAATGAAAATAACACTTTTATAATAAAAAAATTTCCATTATGCATCTTTCTATGCATAGAAATTAAATTCAATGAAAATAATACTTTTATAATAAAAAAATTTCCATTATGCATCTTTCTATGCATAGAAATTAAATTTAATAATTAATATCATGATATCCATGCATATTCATAGGTGAATGTGTACATGGAGTAAATTAAAATATTTCTTTTAGAATACACAAACGGTGAGAATTAATCTTTTGGAATAACATAAAAATAAACTTTCTTTTCCATAAAATTCTAGAAAATTTTATCATAACCTCCTTTGTATGGCTGACCATTTCTCATTTTTAACATTCTATTTTCAATTTAAATTAACCACAATTAGATATAAAGGACTCTAATCTACATAATTTTTAATTTCCAAGAGAGTAAACAATAAGAAAAGTTTAATTAATCTTTTTGTTAAACATTCTAGGATAAAGAAAGATTGAATTGTAAAGAAGAGAAGAGGGTGGCCTTTTCATCAAGGCATAGCATTAGAATTTACTTCAATCAATTATAAAACAAGAAAATAAGGAAAACCATAGATTTAAAATTAAAAAGTAAGAAAAATTTAGCTTACATGGAGTTGTAAGCTTTCCTTTGGCTTGAGGGATTGAGGGTTCTACTCTTGTTTGAAGCAAGAGTGGCCACCAATTTCTTTGGAGAGGATTAGACCAAAAACAATTGAAGTATTAAGAAATTCAATGTTAAATGGCTCAAGACACAGGAACAGAGTAACAGTGCATAAACACCATTAATCTTTTACAAAGGGGGAGGCTTCTATTTATAGGAAAAAGTGAGCCTCTAACCAAGAAAACTAATTCTAGAATTTTCCAGATCAGTTTGGTTAATTTTTGACCATTTTTAGGTCAGTTTAGCTTACTTTTTGGATCTAGTTGAAACAGGAGAGAGGAGAGATAAAAATATCTCATTATTTTTTAGTTTAAAACTCCTCCACACATGTGAAATAGGCGCCTCCTTCATGAGGGGAGATCCCCACACCGAGGTGTAAAAAATGCATCATTTTCTCTAAATATCTCTTAATTTTCAACTAATAAACCTTATACTTAGTCAACTCTTCATCTTATGTGAGCATTTACTCATTTTTGGGGGTTTTTCTTTTATCCTTCAATTTATCTCCTCCCTAGATTTGGATTAATCTTATTGGTCCATGGAACCTTAATTGGAGCATAATTTATTTTTTTTAAATTCAAACCCTTAGGCTAAGGTCCTTTATACCTATTTTTAATTAATTCAATTGCACATTGGAAAGTTCTTTTTGAATTTTGTTTCAAGGGAAATCATTTTAGACACTAGGAGGATTTTTTATATCCAAAAATATCTCAATTTTGAATTACCTCCCTCTAGACATTTTCTCTCTCCACGCCAAAATAGATAGAAACAAGATCTATTATTATTCTAAAAAGGGGATTGATTACAGGGGGAGAAATTGGACATCTTGAGGGGTTGGGGAGGAATCTACAAATTTGCTAATTTTCAACCCACGGTATATAGTATGGGCTGATTTGCAGCATCTTGTTGAGTATTCATTTTCTCCACATGTGCCTGCCCGACATTGCACAAAGGTAGAAGTGTATGAAAGATGTCTATTAAGCATACATTTTGTTGTTTTTTTACATAAAAGCATGAGATGAACTGAGTTTTCAATAAAGACAACATCTCTACTCACACCAAAATCCTCCTTGTGGGGTCAGATAGTAGAGTCTATACACTTTTCTTTTTGAGTTATATCCCACAAAAATGTATTTTACTACCTATCAGCTTATTGTATTTTTGCTCATGTATAAGAACATAAGAAAGATAACCAAAAACACATAAATGAGCCACAGAGGGCTTCCTGCCATTCCAAGCTTCATAAGGGGTAATTGTCTAAGTAAGGCCTTGGTGGGACATCTGTTTAGTACATAAGTGGCACACATACTACCTCCAACCAAACATGAGGCAAATCCTGGCCTTTAACCATGTAACGTGCCATCTCCATAAAGCAACCATTATCCTCTCAGCCACACCATTTTAATGAGGTGTGTATGGTATTGTGCATTGATGTTTTATGCCTCTTTCAAAACTCCTTTGGCATATACTCCCTCCATCGGTATGTACAAAAGGCACCAACTTTACATGCATACATATTTTCAAGCATAGAGACAAAGTATCTAAATCTTGTAAAAACCTTTGACTTTGATTTCAATGGATACACCTAGGTTTTCCTGGAGTAGCCACATCAATAAAAGTCACAAAGTAGAGATATCCCCCAATCGATGGCATCACTACGTGTAAGCTATAATTTCTAAATATACCTTACTAATTCATCTTTCAGCAATGATGCTCTATGCATCTTGCCCAAAATGTAGCCCTCATATACATGTTGGATAGGGGCCTCAAGCTTTGGCAACTATGACACCATCCATCTCTTGCCTTTTAAGATGCAACGAATTGCCAAAATTAAAGTGACCAAAGTGGGCATGCCATAGCTCTTTCTCACTCATAGCATGTGTGACAGTAACTAAATAAGAATTATGTGCCAATCTCTCATACTTGTCCAACCTGTAGAGCCCGTGGCTTAGGGTATCAGATATACCACTGTGATGTCTCCATCACTTTGGCCATGAACTGCATACCTATTCTCATCAACAAATTTGACCACTAGGCCTATCCTAGCAATGGAAAAAACTAACAATAAGTTCTTTGTAATTCCTAACACAAATAAGAATTATGAGAGAGTAACTATCCCACCATTTACAGTAGTGAGAATAGCCTTACCAACTCCTTTCATATGAGGAGTTGTTTGCACATGTGACTATGCCTCCTTGAGCAGCAAACCTAAGGGAGAAAAATAAATCATGCTAAGAAGTAATAGCACCACTATCAAAATACCATACATGTTAATTTATCATTGACATGCACACATCATGGACAAAACGGTCATAACCATAGTCCATAATGAACTATGTGCATAGTTCATTGACTCCTTCTTTCGAGCACTTGGTGTTGATGCATCAGGGCCATAGCCATGTTTGACTCTTTCATCTTCTCCTTCTCATCATCCTTTTTCTACATTCATTGATATAACAACCTTCCAATAATAGTTTCATTTTCCTTTCTTCTTAGGCTTATCACTCCCATTCTTGGCATCCTTGTGAAGATTGGACTAATTCTACCTTTGGCTTATAGCTTCCCTAAGAGAAAGCTTTGCCTAATCTCCCACATGCATACTAGTTTGGTTTTATTGAGATTTTAACAATTTAGAAGCCTTGACTAATTGCAGCACTGGGGATCTAGAAATTCCAGTTCCTTGAACTTTATTCCCGTGAAGGTTAAGGAAAGAGATGGTTCCATTATGACAATGAATGTTAGCCCGATTATGGAGCCAATCCATTCCAAGGATTACATCATAGATTCCCAAGGGTAGGACTCTGAACTGGCAATCTGTTACGTTCCCATCTAGACTAAACTGAATAAGATCTATCTCAAGTTGTGTGAAAAGAATCTTTTCACTGGCCAATTCCACTTGCATAGGTTTCCCTGATTTTCGATTTAGGACTAACTTACACAGACATCCTAGGGACGTAAAAGAATGAGTGTTGCCTAAATCAATCAAAAGCTTGAATTGCTTACCCTGGTACTCTGCTGGAGTCTGGAGGACTAAAAATTGACGATTCTTCCCTCTGAATTTTGGGACCCTGGCTCCCTTTGCCCTCAGAAGGAGATGGGCAATCCTTGAGCTGGTGACCAAACCCCTGACATCCGAAACACCTGTTCTCACTTTGAATCTCTTCCCTCTGCATTTTTGAAAGAGTCGAAGTTCTTAAGAAAGAGCTTCAATAAAAGGTCTTCCTTCATTCCTGAAACTTTCTGACTCCAGATTTTGGTTGGGACCTTGGTGTCTCTTTGGAGGCGAAAGGTTGGAAGAACTTCCTGATGCTTGGAATCTCTTGAAGGATGAGGGAGCTAGCTTTGGCAGGACTTTAATGATGAAGGCTTTGGCAAAATCCTTTGCCATTCTTACAGCTTCAGCCATGGAAACTAGGTTGGCATTCTTGACCAGGGTGTCTAAAGGTTTGTTCATTCCTCGAATGAACCTGGCCATGAGTTGCTCTTCGTCTAGTGGTGGTGAGTACTTGAGGAGAAGAGAAAATGCCTGATAATATTCTTCAATAGTTTTTCTCCCCTGGTTTAGCTCTAAGAATTCATTCATCTTGGTTTCTAAAAATTCAGGGGACAAAATCTCTTCCTTAGATAAGCTTTGAGATCATTCCAGGACTGGGTATTCCTATCCAGATGTTGGTGTCACAATGGTTTCTCCATGCCACCCTGGCTGTTTCCACAATCTTCAGCATAGCGAGAGCCCTTTTGCTCCTCGTTGTATCCGGTGACATCAAAATATTCCTCCATGGCTTCAACCCACTTCTCCACAACCTCACCCAAGTTCCCCCCTTCACCTTTCAAGGGTCCTGGTGGCTGAGTTCTGTGAAGAGCCTTGCAAACGTCGGGGTCAAGCTCTTCCTCATCAGTGAGAGGATCTGGCTGTCGGCCACACGGTTCGTCGCTTGCCTCATGATTCTATCAAAAATGATACATTATTAAATTTTTATTTTGATTTCATCAACGAGATCCTAAGATTTAAGAGGTTTGGAAAATAATTGGTTAAACAAGGTAAACGATCTTATCGGAGATCTATGGCATATGTTCGAGTAACAGATCTTGCTTCTTCAATTTAACAAATAATAAACAATCACTTATATAATAGGGAATTTTCCACAAAACATTTCTTTATTTATATAAAGGTTGCAATATGTACATAGAGCATCTCGGCTCCATAAAGTCAAAACCTCCTCAGGAAATGTATAAGACGGCGATACTGGGCTACAGACATGCCCCGATACAAATGTTCCCTCACTACCAAAGGAGCTACTATCTTACTACTTGGGATAAAACATATAAGAAGTCTATAGATATGGCAGGAAAGTCTGAAATCTCGAGGCGTGGGGTGATACATAATAACACCATGAATCACTTTTAACCTCAATAGGACCATGGCTAACGAGATATTCTCGCTCAGCATCATGCACTAATTGCAGGAGGCATGGACATATTGCCCTGCGTGCCACTGTTAAATCCTCGAAATGGCTTGCGAGTCTGGCTCGGCTTGTTCAAGTCATAGCAGAAGAGACAATATGCTCGAAGGCAAAGGCAGTCATATCCTGTAGGTGAGATCGGGAATACCAGATAAGTGTGGAACTTCCATCTAAAAACCAAATTCTTTGATTAAAAATCTTCATTAAAAATGAAGCTTAAGGAATGAAAATACAATACGTAAATGCTCTTTCTGAGTTTTTATTCTAAATTTTTGATAAGAATTAATTTTTCCTTATTAGCTTTCAACAAGGCTCTGATACCAGCTCTGAGACCCTCGCCCCCTCTGAGGGCACAGGCGACGGAAGCAGCATCACCCTCTCATGCGGGGCAGGGATCCACACTCGGGGCAGGGATCCACACTCGCCCACGAATATCCGGACAAGAGACTAGCCCAGTGGTTCCTCTGAAACCAAACTCGAAAAAACTTCCCTCGCTCGGAAGGCACGGGTGATTCCACTAGGAAAAGCATCTAACGTGAGAATTGATCTAACAAGTCAAAGTCTTAACTAACCAAACTGATCCGACCGAACCCAAAAGTCACATGGTCAGATCAAGGAAGAGACTTGCACTTGGTTCATAGAATCACCGCTTTTTTCCTCCTTTTGCAAAGCGTCGCTGATTCCCTCCCACAAAACAAGGGTCTTCCTAGGACTTAATCTAACTAATGTAACTTAATCATAACTATTAGTATCGTATGAATCCCCCAATCCAGCCTACGACCCATGGGTTAGCCAACCACCCAACCACTGTATTGGTGGGATTCCTTTATAAAAATTTGTTTATGTTTTGCCCTGGTACCGAGGAAAAGAGTTCCTTGGCCCCCTAGCCAGCGCTTCAAGCAAAATTCAAGGTAGTCATACCACTTACACACCCAATATGAAATTGCCATTTTAACAGATTTGGCTGTCTTTAAAACAATCTTTCAATGAAATCATAGTATTATTGATCATAATCCTCCAAAATATTGAGTCCATTGTTTTACAAAATATATCATCCGAACTCTCCGCATTAGCTGGTCAACCAACGAGATCCAATCTCAAAATTCAGTTCACAAAAGTAATTCCTTTCAGTTCATCCGTATCTTCCTCGACGTACACATGTGTGTCCTAGCAACCGCGAGCCTATGCATCACCTGGTCAGAACCCTCTAGGATCCTAATTAGGTGTCCTAGCACTTCACTCACAGGGACCGCTTCGTCGGTCCTTGCCCATTGTACCCAGAAGTGCACCATTTTAACCATACCGAGGCTAGTCAAGACCTCGGCAGGCTTTGCCGTGCCGTGAGAGCGACGTCCCTCGACGACTCCCTGCCAGCTGTTGCAACAACGAGTCTCTCCTTAGTTAAACACATACCAAATGCTTCCTCTAGCATTCTGGCATAAAACAGTCCTTTAAAAGAAAACAAAGGTTCTATGCAAGTAGAATTCCCT
Source organism: Cibotium barometz (assembly GCF_041138505.1). Taxonomy (NCBI): domain Eukaryota; kingdom Viridiplantae; phylum Streptophyta; class Polypodiopsida; order Cyatheales; family Cibotiaceae; genus Cibotium; species Cibotium barometz. Next base: position 75,083,510 of record NC_141046.1, read on the forward strand.
GTTCGAGATTGGTTCCACAAAACCCTTTTCCCTTAATCCATATTTTCTTAATGAGAATCTTTGATCTCTCATCAAGGTAATCTACCCATCATTTGACTGAATTTCCAACTAGATTCTTGGTGATTTCGGTTAAGGAAAAACTATGCTAATTCAATGGTAGTCTATTCTTTGTGTCAAGAATTGGAATTGGTCAGGAGGTTTTTGCTTGATTCAGATTCGAGAGATGGGCAAGTAGTTTACTAGCCGCCCCTCTCACAGTCGTGGTCTAACCAAAATTATTCGGTTTACTTCTAACTTTGATTCCTAAGGATTTTCTTCGGATAAAAATCTACTGAACTTCTAACCGTAAGGAAAATTCCAACTTTATGAATTTCATTCCTTCCTTACCATAATAGATTAAGAAATGGTTCTATATGAGAATATCAGGTTTTTATAAAAATACTCTTCTTTCATTAATCTAATTTTGGGTAAATATCAATTTAGTGATTTATCCACCTAAAATATCTAAGAATATTCTTTCTACCAATTTAATTATCAACCCTAAGTTTCTAGGTGGAATTATGGTGAAAATTCCTCTTTTGTCACCAAAATTTAATTTAAATCTTTCTCTACTTAAAATACCATAAAAATTCTTCTTTTAATTAAATACAAATATCCATTTATTTTGAATATACTTAAAATTTCTCTTTTTGCATTTAAATGATTGAATTCCAAATGTCATGAAAATTCCTCTTTTATCATAAAATAAATTTATCTAAAATTTCTCTTTTTTAAATTAAATGAAAATATCCATTATTTCAAATATGTCAAAAATTTCTCTTTTTGTATTTAAATTATTGAATTCCAAATGTCATGGGAATTCCTCTTTTATCATTTAAAATTTCTTATGCATAAAATAAATTTACCAAAAATTTCTCTTTTCTTTTAATTAAATATTTATGCAAAAATACTAAAAATTTATTTTCCATGAATATGATGAAAATCATTCTTTTTGGATAGGATGTCCAATCCTAGAATATGGTAGGAAGTCCTCTTTTAGCTTTATGCATAAAAATAAGATATGTATTATTTTTTGAAAATTTTGCCATAGCTTCGTTTTGCTACTACTGATAATTGATATTTTTTCTTAAAAGAATAAAACATTGTAATGAAAATATGATAGAAGATCTATTTTTAAGCTTAAATCTAAACTATGGATTTAAATCATAATTTTAACTATGATCATAAACTTAATTATAATTATCCCACTAGATTAAGCTAATTCCATTATTTCTCTTTTCCCAAAATTGATAGGATAATCTATTTCTCATTTAGAATCAATCAAAGTAGTTTTTAACTACTTATAAATAATCTAAAAGAATTAACCATGATTTTGTTAACACAAAATCATAAAAATATAATTTTATTATTCTCTAGCTTAACAAGCCTAGAGTTTGGTTTTGGAATAAGAAATTATCAAAGAGAAGCATTCTTTTGCTAAAGAATTAGTCATAGAAATGACTATTCTTTTTGAGAGAGAGATATACATAAGAAAGCATTCTAAATAAGCATAAAGAATAACTTTTTCTTGATTACACATTAACATTCTTAGGGAAAGCTTGATTTGAATTTATAACAACTAATTAGAAAAATTCTCAAGCTTCAAAGGGATTGAGAAGAGAAGTCATTTGAGAGATTAACAAAAAAAGGGAAAGCTTGATTTGAATTTAAAACAACTAATTAGAAAAATTCTCAAGCTTCAGAGGGGTTGAGAAGAGAAGTCATTTGAAAAAATTAACAAAAAACCTTAAAATTCATTCTTACCTCAAGGATTAGCTTGCTTCCTTTTCTAGAAGTGAAGCCCCCAACCAATCAATTGGTTTAGCAAGTGGAGAAGAGAGCTCCAAGAGTTGTTGAAGAGAGAGAGAAGCTCCAAGCTCCCCAAAAGTAGAGAAAAAATTAAGGGATAATAGAAAATATGATTATTTTAATGTAATACTGGCATGGTATAGCTCACACATGAGAATACAAAAGAATGAGGGTCTATTTATAGGTGAGAGAGGCCACTAACTAAGTCCAATTGGGTTCTATAATTTTCCAGCTTTAGCTTGACTCAATTTGGACAAGATTTGGACCAGTTTGGGTTCTATAATTTTTCAGCTTCAGCTTGACTCAATTTGGACAAGATTTGGACCAGTTTGGGTCCCCTTTTGATCTAGTTTGATCCAGAAGAGAGGAGAGATAAAAATATCACAATTTTTTTAAATTAAAAAACCCTTCCACACATGTGAAGGAGGCGCCTACCTCAAAGGTCCCCCTCTCCCTACCAAGGTGTCAAAGATTCATCATTTTTTTAAAATATCTCAATTTTTTAATAATATCTCTTAATTTTTAACTAATGAACCTTGTACTCAGTCAACTCTTCATCTTATGTGAGCATTTACTCATTTTTGGATATTTTTTTTATTCTTTGGATTTATCTCATCCCAATACTTATATTAATCCTATTGGCCCATAGGAACCTTAACTGGACCATAATCCAAATTTTTTTGAAAATCTAGACCCTTAGGCTAAGGTCCCTTATATCATTTTTAATTGATTCCTAATGCACATTGGAGAGTTTATTTTAAACTTATGTTTCAGGAAAATATATTTTAGATATTAGGAGAATTTTTCATATCTAAAAATATCTCAATATTGAATTATCTCTCTCTAGAATTTTTCTTCTCTCTAGGCAAAAACAAGGAAAAATAATATTTCTTGCATTCTGAAATAGGGAATGATTATAGGAATTGAGGTAAAAGATTTCTCATTATTCAGGCGGGTGAGAAGGAATCTTATGGGTTAAATCTCCTCCTCACACTTGCTGGCTCCTTGCACAACATGAGTATTTAATCATGTATTCCCAAAAATAGCCCTTGAGCCAATCATGATGCTTTAGCCAAAAATAGGGCTCTTTTACAAAAATAATCAACCCTTCTAGAGGATGTTCATCTAGTGTGTACCAAAAACAATAGTAAACCTCTAGTTCACATGCACTACACCCGTGCATATCTGGGTGCATAAATATTCGAGTACAAATAAATGGCACACGGCCAACCAAAAATAATTAAGTATAACTCATAAATGTCGAGGCGATGTAAACGCCCATGCACATGACAGAACCTGTGCAACACCTCGTTCGGTGACCCTCTCGCGTGCAACACCTCGTTCGGTGACCCTTGCACACTCATGTCTATGTCTAACACCTCGTTCGGTGACCCTCGAACAAGTACGATGCCTCATTGGGCATACTCGTACTCATCACCTATACTCAATAAGTCAACATGTTAGGTGAGGTAATCAAACACCAATATCAACAACACTAGCATGCGTACACATGACATCACCCAATCACAACATACATAGCATAGACCCATAAAGCATATGCTAATCGCACTTACAATTTAGTATATAATATGACATCACTCACGATACTAATTGCAAGCATGGCACAATGGTTGGATGGGCGTCCCCAATAGACCATAGAGGGCCAATAATGTAACATCCCTCTTGCTTGGATTAGCAACTGACCTCAGTTGTGTGTTTGATATAGGAGTGTATTAAGTCAGGGCATGTGCGAAAAAACCGCTCGGGCATCCAACAAGCATCTTGGATGGTTCTTGAAGGTCAAAAGATATCTGTTATAAACATTTCCAGTTCTTGTAGTAGTCTGCTCATGGTCAATAATTTCATCAGGTATTAATTGCTCTTCATCATCAACTAGCTCTGGAGGTTCTTCATAAATGGGATAAGTAGGGATTGGTCCTTTAAAGGGTCTCAATAGACTAATATGAAAAGAGTTATGAATCCTCCAATGGGATGGAAGATCTAGTCTATAATCCAGGTCATTGATTTTGTCTACTATCTTGAAAGGACCGTAGAATCTAGGTGCTAGTTTGACAACAGGATTCTTTTCTACACTCTTAAGTCTCATCTTTTCTATCCTTAAAAGTACATTGTCTCCTTTTTCAAAAATCATGGGTTTCCTTTTCTTATTGGCCTGCTTTACATACTTTTCGTGAGCCTTCCTAATAATATCCTCTTTAACTTGGTCTTGAATAGCGCTAAAGTCTCTAGTAAATTCATCAACAGCTTCATCGGAGTGGGAAGGGTCTTTCCATACACTATCTCAAACAGTGCCTTTTTAGTGGCAGAGTAAGGAGTGTTATTGTAGGCAAATTGGAGAACACAAAATATACATGCAATAATTTTTATAACTAATCAAGAGTACAAGTGATGAAAAACTTAGCTCATGACTTATCAAAGTTGAGGTGCAAAAATTAAATTATTTAGAAAATATAGAAAATTAAATTGTTCAAAGTATGCGAAAGAAAGACTTATCTCATAATTTTTCGGGCTGTAAAATGTGAGTATCTCAAACAAGAAAGCGAAGTTAGCAAAAATAATTTCAACTATTTCCACATGAATTTTTTATAAAATTTTAAACTTAATTTAGCTCAAGAAATAATTTAAATATGAATTTTAATTAAATTTTACTTTAAAAAATATCTTATTAGCTTGAGCTAAAAAATGAGAATTTGAAAAACATTTCGAGAAAGCAATAATATATATATATATATATTTATATATATATATATTCAAAATAAAAGAAAAATGATGAGAAATTGATACTTAGCCCGTAAAGCATCAAGTTAAGCATTAATAATTGTCTCGAAGTGTCCGAAAGCAATTTGGAATTTAAGTTGTTCGAAATCTTACTGTAATTTTTCAAGAATTTTATGCACCTCTGAAATTTCTGCAATTCTGAAATTTTTTGCATGTCTTCAAAATTTTACCTGGGGCCTCCATATGCATGTACTCCCTTGATTTAGCTTGGAAAATTTTGAAAGAACTTTGAAAGGTTTGAATTTGGAGAGATTTGAAAGCCTTGAAATTTGAATCGTGTGAAAAGACCTTTTATGGTTAAGTATTAAAGCTTGATTAAGCTTTTAAAACTTAATCTCTCCACAAATCGGCATAGCGCATCAACGTGGGAGAGAAGGAAAGCAGCCAGCCGTTGATTATACATTTCTTTGATGCTGGAGCTCTTCAATTTTTGAGAAAAGGGCTAGGGGTTTTGCAAGATGCCAATTCCATCTGTGCGGTTGGATCTGAGAGAGATGCATAGCTATAGAAAACCGCCCTTCTTCTTCTAGGCATGGTTTTGCAGGGATTTTCAAGGTGGTTTTTGCATGTAATCATTGCGTTGCCCAACCATACAAGCCTTAGACCATTGGATATGGCCTTTGTTTTTGGATTTATGTATTTGCCCTTTGATTTATCCTTTTGCCCAATTTCTCCATGAGATTTTGTTTGCCTGCGTTTGCTCTAATACCACTGTTAGGAACTTGCCACACAAAAGAGAATCAAAGTACCAAAATTGCAAACAATAATCATGAATAAATATTCAATTCCAAACAAATAATAAATTCAAACATATTAAACATAAACATGGAAATAAACATGGAAGATAAACCATAGACTTGAAAACTGTCTACAAAATAAAACATCACCATCAATCAACAAGGATTGGATTAAATCTCCCCCTCATGCTTGATGGCTCCTTGCACAACATGAGTATTTAATCATGTATCCCCAAAAATAGCCCTTGAGCCAATCGTGAATCTTTAGCCAAAAATAGGTCTTTTTAACAAAAATAATCAATCCTTCTAAAGGATGTTCACACACATCTAGTGTGTACCAAAAACAATAGTGAACCTCTAGTTCACACGCACTACACCCGTGCACATCGGGGTGCATAAATATTCGAGTACAAATAAATGGCACACGGCCAACCAAAAATAATTAAGTATAACTCATAAATGTCAAGGCGATGTAAACGCCCATGCACATGACAAAACCCGCGCGACACCTTGTTCGGTGACCCTTGCACACTCATGCATGTGCGACACCTGGTTCGGTGACCCTCGCACAAGTACGACGCCTCATTCGGCATCCTCGTACTCATCACCTATACTCAACAAGTCAACATGTTAGCTGAGGTAATCAAACACCAATATCAACAACACTAGCATGCGTACACATGGCATCACCTAATCACAGCATACATAGGATAGACCCGCAAAGCATATGCTAATCGCACTTACAATTTAGTATTTAATATAACATCACTCACAATACTAATTGCAAGCATGGCACAATGGTCGAATGGGCGTCCCCAATAGACCATAGAGGGCCAATAATGTAACAACAATAGTTCATGGCATGATGCCTGAACAGAAGTTTACAGCCATAAAACTAGATGTGTCTCACTTAAAAGTGTTTGGATGTATTACACATGCGCATGTTCCTGACGAAGTGAAAACTAAGTTAGATCCAAAGGTAGAGAAATACATCTTTGTTGGTCATACTTTGAAGTAGAAAGGTTATAGATGTTATAACCCTACCACTCATGAGATGCGAGTAAGCAAAGATGTTATCTTTGATGAGATGAGTAGTTGGCACCGATAAAGGCAAACAATCACATGTTCTTAGTGGACTTGGACAATCCTCTAGCAGTGGATCTAGTGTTAGTCCATGGTTAGTCCCCATGGTTAGGCAGCTTGAGGACCAATGCAAGGAATGTAGAAGTATAATTGCATGGTACTACAGATGCCAATTACACATATATCATGTAAAGGGAAGGAAAAGTTAGTTCAACATTTTGTGCATCTCTAGTGGCTCCAAAAGAGTCTTGATGAGAAGTTTTGCATTTTTTCAATGGTTACTCCTGCTGCATGATCCAAGGTTGTTTTAAAGACACCTTGGTAGTGATCCAGGTGTATGCAGGTCTACTCGAGTTAGATACCTTGTTGTTGAAAGGTTGAGATATGATGAATCTACAACCCACCATCACTCTTAAATGTGAAACAAAAGGCTACACCCATGCAACCTTCTTCTTCTTTCCCTCTACTTCTTCATCTTTGAGGAAATGAGGAGGAACAGCCATGGGAGGGGCTGAGGAGGGGCCTACGTGCCCCTAAGTGGTGAGAAACATAAGGCTACACACATACAACCTTGTTCTTCTTTCTCCTTCTTCATATTCAAGGTAATGAGGAGGACTAGCCATGGGGCAGCCCCTAAGGGAAAAACAGAGGGCTACACATGCAACCTTCTTCTTCTTTCCCTCCACTTCTTTATATTCAAGGTAATTACAAGAGGACTAGCCATGAGAGGGCACCTAAGTGTGAAACAGAATGATACACCCATGAAACCTTCCATTTGGTGCTTATGGATCCCCTTTATGACCTCAATTAGGACTCCCTTATGGTGTTGGTTAAGGCCACAAGGGACCCTCACATCTCCCCCAAGTTTAATTCTTGGGGGGGGGGAGGGGCTCTTGTTACCTCAAACAAGGCCCTAAGGGAGCCCTAACTAAGGTCATCTAGGTGCCAAACAATAGGCTTCACATGCAACCCTTTTTGTTTAGCACTTCAAGGCCCTCCCATGGCCTTCATGAAAGCTTCCATAGACACACACACACTAAAATGTCTCCATGTGTACATCACATGTATGCATACATACAGACATCACATATTCATACAAATAATCATGATTCATGAACACATGCATGCCAACACATATACACATGAATAAAGACACATATACACATATGCATGTAGACACGTATGTATACACACACACATGTATGTAATATGCATGTAGACATGTACGTATACACACACACACACATGTACACATGAAAATATGTACATATGAACACAAGTATATTCATTCACACATGTACACATGAAAATATGTACACATGAACACAAGTATATTCATTCACACATGTATATATATGCATGTAAACATGTATATACATTTACACATGTATATATATGCATGTAAGCATGTATGTATATACATTCACACATGTATGTATATATGCATGTAAACATGTTATGTATATACATTCACACATGTATATATATACATGTAAACATGCATATATATACATGCACACATGTATGCATATGCATGCACATGTGTATATACCTATACTTTTTTCATGATGTCTTTTAATGTTGGTTCCAAGTAGGTCTAATGCTACACTACAACTTGAGATAAGCTACCATACTAATAACATGGATGAAACCTTGACTCAAAACCTTATAGCATATCTTGTATGTGTTGTAACTCCTCCAAGAAGTTCCACATGTGATGAAGCTTCTAATTTCCATGCAGCTTCCCACAATATTCCCAAAAGCCCACATCATGTATTTACATGCACTACACATATAAATAAATTGATTACTTGAATGATCAATAACCAAGTATCCCTTTTCAAGATATACTTAAAATAGTGATTCTTTAAGGGATTAAAGCAAAGATTCGGTTACATTATAAGATCCACTTGCAATATTTATATGTAAAAAGAAACAATGACCCTTCACTTATGCCACTATGTCCTAGGTGAGGCTTGCCTTAGGAGAGCATGAAGCCATCTACTTCCTTCTTAACAAGAGACAATTTAAATTACAAGCCATGAGGTGGATACCCTTATTTGAAGAGTTTGAATTTTTGAAGTGATCACCAAGCCAAGTAAAGCTCATAGCTTACAAATACCTCAAGTTGAAGAAGGAGAGATAGTGGATCTAGATTTCCCAAGTGAAGCTCTCTTCCTAGTAAAGACCATTGTCAATCATTAAAAAATTACTAGCCACCCACAATTCCCTCTTAGATTCTCTAAATTAGAAAAGAAGAAGTTGTTATGGGAGGAAGTTCCCTTACACCCTCCTACCATCCTGAGTAACTAGTACACTTTACAAAAAAGGTAAAAATAAGATGTATAGATCAAAGAAAGACTTCAATCATCTTGAAGGCTTGCCATGACAAGCACAAGCTTTGTGGTGGACATTTTATAGAAGAAGAAACCATCACAAGCTTGTTATGGAAAGGGTTTTCTTATAACTTTAGAAGACAAGGTTAGGATTTTAGGTTCTCATCTTCACATACATCTAAACATGCCACCAGGTGGTTGCGCTACAAACATATAGTTTGTCAATACTGAGAGGAGTTGACTTCTTGTGCTTGCACACAATGACTAAACACAGATATTACTTATGAGATGCCTACTCCACAAGGATGAGAAGCACTGGGGGCTCTTACTACCTCAATCAGGGCCCAAAGGGAGGCCTAGTTAAGGCCATGTGAGGTCCTTGGGTGCCAAACAATAGGCTTCACATGTAACCCTTTTTTTAGCACTTCTACGTCATTAGTGTATGCAACATGTGAAGTGTCAGAAAAGTATGTCTTCCTTGTAACATTGTCTATATCTATCTAAATATACAAAAAATTGTTAGGGCTATTGTTGCTATGGTTGGGTCACTTCCAATACGTTAATGTCATCATGAGTTTATTCCATGTAGGATTTGTCACATTTTTTTCTACTTGAGTAGCCACTAGTGTCTCTTTAGTGCTTTTGATATACAAAGACACTGACGGTTTGTTGATGCTTAATTACCTTTCTTTTTTCAAGGGCTCTATTCACCATTATGGTTTCTTCTTAGCTCAGTTGCCTTTCAATTAGTAGCATCTCTTTCTTTAGGGAGGCAGCGTAATCAACCTTTTATCAACATATGTGGATTCTAGATTTTTGCTATGAGTTTTACACGATGTTTGGATTTCACTGTAGAAGTCATCATCCCAATTAACAAGCTATCCTTGGCTATTCCTATGTGGACCATTGTATAGGCTTAAAGATATGGGAATCACTCTTCCTCTACTCAAAAATTGTCATGGTGGGTAATTCATCTATCAGCCGGAGCTTGCACTCTAAGAGCACACTCCATCACTTGTCCCCTATTTTGCAAGCTTTGTCACACTGCCATGTTGCACTATGGGTCCTCATGTCTATTCCTCCTCTCACCTCACAAAGTCCCTCACATAAATTCACTAGCATGCATAATTAGGAAGATTATTAGAGCAAGGCGACTCAATTCCACAATGGGAGATTATATTGCATTATGAGAAAACTTGACTTATATACAAGGCCATAAGTGTTCACGCACACTTAAAGTGTGGCTGGTTGGGGCCACCCACGTGGCTCTTAATAAATGGCCTTATGAAATTACAATTGATAAGGCCTTTATGCAATTACAATTGATATTCTCGTAATACATGCATGAAGTATATTCACATGGAATTTATTTTATCTCACTACCATATGCTCTTGGAGTGGGAAATTGTATAAGTATTCTAGAAAGGGGACAATTACGCACACCCATCTATGTTGAAGATATGGACATAGTTTCTTCATATATTGATTCTTCATTATGTTTATGTGTTCTTCATTACTCCATATTTGCTAGTTGATTTTGGTCTCACAGTCATCTTGCTGTTAATCCATAATGGCTTAACATTCCCCCCTTCTTAATGTTAATAATGTCCTTGTGATCGTGTAGAAGACTTTATCGTGGGGATAAATAAGAAGTTGTGTAGTTCTTGTTCATCATTGTTGTTGTGAATGTTCAATGTTCATTGTTCCTCCAAAAGGAATGGGAAGGTTAGTTTAATAAATGAGGAAGTTAGTGATAGGTGGGAGTACCTAAACATGGTGGGGGAATCTATGAGTGATTGTATTTTTCTTATAATTTTTTAAGGTTTATATCTTTGTTTTTTTTGCTCACTTTTTTTTAGCAATCATAAACACGGTTAGAATGCTTTATGTTTGAATTAGCACTGGGAATCTATGGCTTGTTTTAGCAATGGAGGAGAAGAAGTGGCATCTAGAGGAACACAAACACAATCATTATAACCAGATTCCTCATTCAAAACATTATTGTAAGGTCTACTATATGATTGCTAACTTTTCCTATTACAAGACTATCAATTGAACTTGAGAAGGATATGTTCCTACATTCTTCTTTCCATGTGTTTTTTCCATTGGATAAACAACAAGCCATTCTCATTACTGTGGTCAATTTGGAGGTGACATCACATGCAAAAAGATAATTCAAGAAGGGATATGGTGGCCAACTGTGCTGAAGGATGCTTAGGAATTTTCTAGGCAATGTGATGTATGGTAGAGGTTAGAGGTGAGCTAATTACACACCAAACAAAATGCCTCACAATCTAATGCCACTACTTGATCCATTCATGAAGTGGGGGTTAGATTTCATTGGCAAGGTTGACCCTCTAGCTTAATAGACGTGATATTGCTACATCTTGGTTGCAACAAACTACTGCACTAAGTGGGTGAAGACAAAGACCCTCAGGGATAATTCACCTAATTTTAGTGGAAAATTTTGTATATAAAAATATCATAACAATTTTTGGGTATCAAGTAGATCTAGTAAGTGACCAAGGAAACCATTTCCAAGAACATGGGATCTTTTCTCACCTCACAACCAAACACTTGGTTATTGTGACAAAATTTCAATAGTCGGCTGTTCGCAAGGCAATGGGAAAGCAAAATCCACCAATTAGGTACTCCTAAAAATATTAAAAAGATCATCAATGAGAATTGGATAGATTTGAGATTAGAAGCTATAAGCTGCATTGTGGACATGTAGAGGGCATTCAAATTGGTGTATGGGTTGGAAGAAATTATACCCATGGAGTTCCTTTAAGATATCAAGTGATCTCACCACCTTTATACCAATAAAATATCGTAGCTCATCTAAATTTTTGATTTTAAACTATTAGTTAGTATCACTATCCCACATTTTACTAACAACATGATCCCTCTATGTGTCTTTTTCACATAAAGTGAAAAATTTATATTGGATATTTGAAATCCAATGGTAACAAAATATTCCCCAATCGTTTTTCACCATGCTCTAGGTGTGCCTACTTCAAGCCATACAAGGCTTTGCGTAATCTACATACAAACTCTAGATGTGCAATGCTCTCATAACCTAGTGGCTACATCGTGTAAACTTCTTCTTACAAATCATCATGAAAGAGCACAATATTTACATCCATCTAATGAAAATACCAACCCTTTACTGTAGCCACCATAACAATGATAGCTCTCATAGTTGCCATTCTCACACAACTAAGCTAAATATTTCATCATAGTCATTGCCATACATCTACGCATAACCCTTGGCAAACTAGTCTTGTCTTATACCTATTCACAGATCCATGTGAGTTATGCTTGACCTTGTATACCCACTTATATGTAATTACCTTCTTATCCTTTAGGTAAATACACTAACTCCCATGTCACATTTGTATCCAATGCTACCATCTCCTCATCTATGGCATCTTCCCATTCCCTTTCCAAGTGTCTTCTCACAAAACAATTACCTTCTTATCCTTAGGCAAAGGCACTAATTCCCATGTTGCATTTGTATCTAGTTCTGCCATCTCTTCATCCCCATGGTATCTTCCCATTTCTGCTTTCTCCAAGTACATTCTCAAAACAAGTGGACTCTATCTCCTATATTGCTTTAACCATGCAAGTGTAGTGATAATGGGCTATAAATACCTCATATCTCAACTTGTTGACAATTGAGTATCTAACCCGAGTAGACATGCATACACTTGGATCAATGTCAAGTGTCCTTAAAATAATCCCGGTTCTCTATCATGCACTAGGAGTAACCACTAACAAACCACCAAGATTCTCATCAAGGCTTTGCTAAGAGCCACTAGAGAGGCACAAAAGTTTGATCTACCTTTTCCTTCCCTTTACATGATATACGTGTACTAACACCTAAAGTACCACGAGATGATGCATCTACATTCCTTGCATCTATCCTCAACCTTCCTGACCACCATGGGGACTAACACTAGATCCAGTACTAGAGGACTCTCTAGGTCCACTAATACCTGTGATATCTACTCTACATTCCTTGCATCTATCCTCAACCTACCTGACCATGGACTAACTTTGGATCCATTGCTAGAGGACTCTCTACACTAAGAACATGTGATTGCTTGCTTCTCTACATGTAGGACATTATTATTACTTCTTACATCTACATCTTTAGTTGCCTTCACTGGTGCCAACTACTCATCGCATCAAAGACATCTTTGCTTACTCACATCTCATGAGTGGTAGGATTATAGCATCTATAACCTTTCTACTCCAAAGCATAACCAATGAAGATTCATTTCTCTAACTTTGGATCCAACTTGGTTTTCACTTTATAAGGAACATGCACATATGCAATACATCCAAACATTTTCAAGTGAGACTCATCTAGTTTTATACCTGTAAACTTCTGGCATCATGCCTATGAGCTGTTGCAGTGGGAATCATGATCATAATATTAAAATTTTTTACAATTTCTTAGCTTAAAAATAATCTGGTATATTCTTTTCAAACATCAAGGCAAGGGAAACTTTTATAATGTTCTTATTTTTTCTTTGTGTGTAGGCAACACCATTCTAGAGTTTACCTGCATGTGAACTACCTCTTGATTTAAGTGCCTTCTTATCCTTAGGCAAAGACACTAATCTCATGTCACATTTGTATTTAATTCTACCATCTTCTTATCCATGGCAACTTTTCATTTCTTCTTACTCTAAACAAATGGGCTCTTTCTCCTATACTTCTTTAACCATGTAAGCGTATTGATGAGTTGTATAATATCCATTATATCTCCATGTGTCAACAATAGGGTATCTAGCTTGAGTAGACTTACGTACACCTAGATCATTGATGAGTGTCCTTAAAACATCCTTGGTCCATCGTGCAGGTAGGAGTAACCACTAACAAAATGCCAAGGTCCTCATCAAGGCTCTACTTGGAGCCACTAGAAAGGCACAAAAGGTTGATCTATACCTTTAACCTTCCCTTTATGATATATATGTGTACAAACACCTATAATACTATGAGATGATGTATCTGCATTTCTTGAATCTATCCTCAACCTACCTTTGTGCGATATATGTGTACCAGCACACCTATAGTGCTACGAGATAATGCATCTACATTTTCTTGAATCTATCCTCAACCTACCTTTGTGTGATATATGTGTACCAGCACACCTATAGTGCTATGAGATAATGCATCTATATTTTCTTGAATCTATCCTCAACCTTCCTGACCATGGACTAACATTGAATCCACTACTAGAGGACTCTTCAAGTCCACTAAGAACCTATGGTTGCTCTACATGTGGGACATCATAATTACTTCTTACATCTACATCTTTAGTTTCCTTCACTAGTACTAGCTACTCTCATCTCATCAAAGACATATCTACTTACAAGCAATTTCTACTACTTCAGTCTAAAAAATAATCAAGTATATTCTTTTTATACATCAAGGCATGAGAAACTTCTACAATGTGCATGTTTTTCCTTTTTGCAACACCATTCTATTTTGGAGTTTACCTATATGTGAATTGCCTCTTGATTCAATTTCTTTCTTATCCTCCTTAGGCAAAGGCACTAATTCCCATATCGCATTTATATCTAATGCTATGCCATCTCCTCATCCATGGCATCTTTCCATTTTTGCTTTCCAAGTGCATGCCCAAAATAAGTGGTCTCTATTTCTTGTATTGGTTAAACCATGCATGGCTAGTCCTCCTCATTATCTTGAATATAAATAAGTGGAGGGAAAGAAGAAGAAGAGAGTGGAGGAGAAGAAGAAGAGTGAGAGTGTGGATACTTTGATGAGGGACAATGGGAAATGAGGTGTTGAAGCTCAAAGCACAAAGGTTTTGAAAGTGTACAAACTTGAACATATAAAATGATTTTAGCAAATGAGGTCCACATGAGGAGAGAGAGAGAGATTGGACTATTGAGGATATAAGGAGAATAAAGTGCAATATATTCATTTTAAATTTCTCTATTGGATTCTTCACACTATGTTTTCATTTAGAGATAACATATCCAACACTAGGGAGAGAAGAAGACACATTTAATGTGGTTTTAATGATGATGTCTCATGGGACCTTAAGCATTGTTGGAAATAGGGTTACAGGAATGCACACACACACACACACACACAGTGGAGAAGCTCAAGGGAGAAGCCGATGAGATGATAGATAGATAATGAATGTGTGTTGTACAAAGATGATAAGGATACCCCAAGATGGGTGTATACTAGCACAAGGAAAAACCTCCTAAAGAGGGAAAAAATACCTCGGCTGGTCCTAGTGTGTTCGCACACATCACTACCAAATATGGCTACAAATTCCCTTGGGAGTGATGATGTGAACAAGGGGTGAGTTGGCACTAGAGATGTGCCAAGCTCTTTAGACTGTGATAAGGAGCCCAAACTAATCCCCAAAGGAGCGTAAGTTTAAAGCTTTGTGAAAAGCTTCAAACTTCTCTCATGGGAGGAGAGCCAACGTGAACAAATCTACCAAGTTATCTTGTGTTGGCACATAAGCCAAGCTAATTTCACCTACAAAGCATCTCTCCCTACTAACATAATGATAGTGCACCTTAATGTGTAGTCAACCAACGAGATCCAATTTCATAGTTTTCCAGTTCACTTAAATAATTCCTCTCTAATCCCCATGAATATCTTCCTCAACATAGGCATGGGTGTCCTAGTAGCGCAAGCCCGTGCATTGCCTAGTCAGAACCCTCTAGGATCCTCCTTAGGTGTCCTAGCAATTCACTTAAGGACTGCTTCATCAGCCCTCGCCCATTGTACCGAAGCGTACCATTTTCAACCGTACCGAGGCTGGTCAAGACCTTGGCAGGCTTTGTCGCCGAGAGACATCCTTTGATGACTCCCCGCCAGCTATTGCAATGTAACTTTCCTTAGATTAAACAATAAGCCAAATGCTTCCTCTAGCATTCTTGCGTAAGACATTCCTTTACAAAAATAGAGTTTCTATGCAAGTAAGAATTTCCCATTGAGTTTGATTTCATAAGACTTTTCTCGAAACCCAGACTTTCCTAATGAGAATCATGAATCTTTTGTCTCGGTGATCCATCCATTAATTACAACAAAGTTCTAGCATATTTCTAGACAATTTCAAGTCTTAGGAAAAACTTCTCCAAATCAGTCCATTCTTCGTACTGAAGACATGGGAATGGTCACAAGATTTAGCTTAAATTCTGATTCAAGAGATAGGCAGGCATCTTACTGACCCACCTTTCTCACATGGTCATGGTCTAGCACCGAATTACTTGAATTTATTCCTAAAGATATTTTCTAAATATATTTTTCATTTATCTGATAAAATAACTGTGATTTCTATTCGTAAGGATAAATATCCAAAATTATAAAAATTCATTCTTCCTTGGATATAATAGAACTATAAATAATTCTATTGGTGAATAATAAAATTTAACAAGGATATTTCTTTTTTCAATGATCCTTTTAATGAATATGCATACATCATTTATTTAAAATATTCACATAAAATTATACTAAAATATTCTTTTCTTCAATTGGACCTAGGCATCAACATGCCATAAATTATCTATATCGAAATATGATGAAACTTTCTCTTTTTATACCAAAATTAATTTATGCATTTTCCTAATTAAAGATACGATGAAAACTACTCTTTTGATAAATAAATAAAAATACCCATGTATATACATACCATGAATGTATATCTATTTTAAAATATGACAAAAATTCCTCTTTTTACCTCTTTTAGACATTTATGCATACATACTGTAAATGTATATTCAAAAAATGTGACAAAAATCTATCTTTTAACATTTAAAATGTTTTATACATTCAATATCATGAAAATGAACCTCTTTTTGCATTCTTAAAATTATGCACAAACATAATTACATAAAAATATGGTGAGACTTCCTCTTTTGATATAAAATTCTTCATGCATAAATATAAGCATAATTATATTTAAGCATCTTGTTTATTAAGAAAAAATACCCAATATGACTTCCATATGAAAATAATTATAAGAATGTTAGGATAAGCTCACTTTCATTTTAAAATGAATAATTATGAATTTTCTTAATATCAAAGCAAGCGTAAATGAATAATTATGAATTTTCTTAATATCAAAGCAAGCATAAATGAATTAATCCTCATTTTAATTAGATTAAAAATCATAAAAAATGCTTAATCTCCATCTCTAGCTTGTTAGGCCTAGAGTTTTGGGTAAGAAAATGAGATTAGGACTACGATCTATCCTTCCAAAAAGGATTAATCCATAAAGGTGAGTATTCTTACAAAAAGAGAGATTTACAAATCAAAAATATTACATTTAAGCATAAAAGATTAACATTAATCCATTTAAACAATATAAATCAATAAAAGCATGGTTTTAAGAAGAAACCATGGATTAAAATGCTTCCCAAGCATTAGAGAAGTTGGGAAGAACATTACCATTGAAGAAGAGAGTAAAACACAATTGTTTTAGGCTTACCCTTGGTTTTTGGCTTGATTCTTTAGAGAGAAGTGAAGCCCACAAGAGGAAGCTTGGCCACCAAGAAGAAAAGGGTAATCTCCAAGAGAAGAAGAGGATTAGTGAAGCTCCAAAGCTTCACAATGGAGAGGCAAGGTAGAGGGATAATAGAAATACACTTAAATTGAAAATTACACTCGCATAGAGTTACTCCAATATGAAAAAACAAAGGAATGGGGTTCTATTTATAGGAAAGGGAGGCCACCGTCCAACTGGGATCTAGAGGCTTCCAGCTTCAGTTTGATCCAATTCAGACAAGGTTTAAACTAGTTAAGCCCACTTTTTTGATCCAGTTAAAAGAGAAGAGATGAAATATCTCATTTTTTTGAATTAAAAATTAGGAGTAATGATGAGATTCTAGGTGCCTCCTTCATGAGATCTTGAGGTGTCAAAATTCTAAATTTTTACTAATAAATCCTCATTTTTTAACTATTAAGTATCTGTACTATTCAACTCTTCATCTTATGTGAGAATTGGGAGATTTTCTTTTATTCTTACATTTTTCTCATCCCAACACTTGGATTAACCCCATTGGCCCTTTAAAACACTCTTTGGACCTTAATCCATAATTTTTTGAAAATGTGGACCCTTAGGCTAAGGTGTCATAATGCACATATTCAATTAATTTCTAATGCATATTAAAAAACTCTTTTTAAACTTTTGTTTTAGGGGAATTCATCTTAAATAAAAGGGATAACTTTATATCCAAAAATATGCCAAAACTATATTACCTCTCTCTAGAATATTTTAACTCTCTAGGCCAAAAACAAAGGAAAACAATGTTTTCTTGCATTCTGAAACAAGGGATGATTATTACAGGGGACTGAGAGGAGAACTTAAACATCTTTTAGGGGCTGAGGAGGAACCTTATAGATTCTCACTTACCTCATGTGTAATATGAGGTTGTGCTCATAGAAGTAATACAAACTTATGTTGTTGATATAGATCCATCTCTTCATTTGGTGCTATATTTTTTTCCATGTCTAATCACCATGGACATTGATCTCTCTCAAGACTAGAAATAGCATGTGTATAGGTGTAACAAGAATATATAATGGTGTATCATTGCAAGCCCATATGATTGCTAGCGGAGGTATTCTCTCAAGTGAACCCACACTCACAAGCTTAAGAAGCCACTTGCTTATTACATAAGCTGATTTCAATAGGTGTCATTAATGATTAATTTAAGAGGTCAAGAAGTATATAGGAAGTAGTTCACCTATAAATAACATGTTGTGTAGCCTTGCAACAAGACTGGGCTGATTCTCAATCATTGTTGAATCTAATGCTTCCTTGTTGATGAGTCTTGAAAGCCTTTTTAAAGTACTTTCTTCAATTGGTCATGATATACTCTGTGTACACATTGTCGTTAGGAAGCCTCACTCTATCTGCATTACATATGTCATGCAACAAAGATACCCCCGATTCAAAAATTTAAAGCCAATAAACAAACCTGTGTAACCAATCTTGTATCTTCCTCTTGTCATTAGGTAACTACTCCAAGGTGCGTATAAGAGATTAGGAATTGCAAGCATCCCCACAAGAGAGGATTCGTCTTCATCTTTAGAGCAATCATGTTCAATTTCTCCTCTGTGGCAATGTGTTTGCTTGGCTCATGCCAAGGGAAAGAAAGGATAGCACGCCAGTAACACTCACCATTGTGAGGATCTGCAAGCCTTCCATACTTCCATGATTTTCCTCTATACAACACCTCCACCTCTCTTATGACCTTTTGTCTAGCCTCATCATCCATGCCCTTTGTCTTTTCATCCACTTTTTGTTCCATTTCATCCTTTGATAGAAAACACAATATAATAAAACAAGGATAATTAATGTAAGTTCATGTTTTCACTTTCCAAATGGAAGACATATATGTAATCTGACATTTTTAGAAATGCAAGTTACAAGTAGGAAGTTACCTTGAAAACAAGTTGTGTGAGTATCTGAATTAGAATCTTGTACCAACCCTTTTTTTCTCTTACATCAACTATCTTTATCAACTCTGCTTCAATCCATTTCTTATCTTCTTCATCAAATTCATCAATAAGAGTAGTAAGGTTTGATTCCCCAAATTTCCTAATCTAAAAAAGCTTATCTCCAAATGTGTTGGGAACATATCCAAACTCATTGATCCTACCACATAAGACAACATTTCAATCGACCCAAAATGCACATTGGTCAATCAGATGAGAGAATAAATAAGTTTAATTGGGAGAGAGAAATTTCTTACTCATTCAGTTGGGTGAGAGAAAACAAGAGTTCCCCAACATCATTGTTCTCAAATGAAACAAAATCACAAACAACATTGAAGTGCATCGACAAATCATTTTGGTATTCTGCAGCATCAAGAACACAATTATAAATAAGTAAAAGATAAGATTTAACCCATCGACATAAATAATTATAATATAATACTCACCTCTTTTGACAAAATCCATGAATGCTTTGTGGCAACTGTTTCCATCAAGTAGGTGGATCATTTTGCACCTAAGGTATGGACCCCACTCTGCATTTGTGTTCAAGAGTTGCTCAAACCTATCATTCATAATCTTCCATGCATCACTCCATGACTCCCTCCTCTCATCTATCAGGGGTGTCTCCTCCCCCTCTAAATTAAGGATGGAAACAATAAAGGACCCCTTACTTTCCAAGTAACCACCCATCTCCATAAAAGACCTTAATAGAGTTTTCTCTGTTTTTGATGGACTTAATTTTCTGATTGTTTCTATTCAAAATGGACCTACATAGAGGGACTTTTGGAGGTGGTGTTGTAAAATTCACCCTAATTCTCTCTAGGAAAGCTTGAGGTGTACTAGTTTTTAAGAGTTTACCAAATATCTCTATCTTCCTTTTACCCACACTTTTTGGCACATTTGTCTGTGCACTTTCTTGTTGAGCACTTGATTCTTCAACAAATTCCCCTCCTTCATGATTTCCCCCTTCAACACCTTCTTCAGTCTCTTCTTCATCCCCCTCGTCATCATTACCTTCTTCACTGCCTCCTTCATGAGCTTTATCATCCCCTTCAATATTAACTCCTTCTTCATCCCCCTCATCATCCCCCTCGTCATTACCTTCTTCACTGCCTCCTTCATGAGATCATCCCCTTCAATATTAACTCCTTCCATCTCTCCTTCCCCATCCCCTTCTTTCTCTTCTTCCCTATCCCCTATCCCCTTCTCTCTTACCTATGTTCCCTTCCTCACCTTCTCTGTTACCTCCTTCTATCACTTCCCCTTATTTAACAAGAGGGTGCTCTTCAATGTTGGTTTCTCCAAGCTCAAACAAACCCCGAGCAATAGTAGATGAACCTTCTATTGCTTCACTTTGATGCACCTGCACAATCTTTTTTCTCTTACAGTTAGGTCTTGGAATTTTAACCTCCATGTTTTCACATGATTGTTCAAGTTCAGAGCAACATGACCTTGTAAAATATCTACTACTTTTTGATAAGCTAGGTGAACCCATTAGTGACATGAGAAAAACATACGCAATGACAAGTTTTAAATTTTATTGGAAATAGAAATTTTAATAAAATTTTCATTTTGTTATTCTAAAATTTTCAAGATGGGGAAATCGTTTTTTCTAAATTTTTTGGGAAGGGAAAATCATTTTGTCATTGGACGAGTGAACAAATATCCATACACATATCTCAAAATTACACCCATGACCTCGGTACTCATAATGTGACGTGCACCCCATGACCTTGGTACTCATAACAAATACATATTTTGAATACCATGCATTCAAGAAGATGCTCAAAATGTTTTAAAAAAAGACATGTAGAAAATGAAAAAAAATTACTTAATTCGCATTGCTAATCGAACACTAGCTACCATGTAAGTTCCTCTCCCACTATCTATGTGAAGCCCCTGTGTTCAGCTACAATGTAAGTTACTCAGTAATATGTTTTTGAATTAATTCTTCCTCTATCCATGTGAAAGTCTTTGATGTCAAAAAACCTATCGAACAATCTTTATGTTTTTGAAGTCCTTGTGTCTAATTTAAATTTCATGTGATTAGGCCTCTAGTTTGATTGTGATTTAGCAATGATCTATTGAAGCTGATCAATCTCTGTAGATTGAATCACATCAAAAAATATGGGCTCGTAAGCTCAAAAAATATTTATAAATGAAAAACAAGTTAGAGATTAAGCAACTTTAAGAACTCCCCTCAACTTCCATGAAGTGATAAAAACCAGGATAATTCCCATCCACCATGGATGGGATATTTCTTGTATACATCACGGTCTTGTGTTTACAAACATGGAGTTTTATTTGTGTGTCAATAATAGCATAATTTTTTGGTCACAATATAAGCATGCAGATAGTATCATGGTCTTGTGTGGAGCACCATGTGTACTTTGAGATGGAATGTGTAAGATCCCTGTCCCCACCGCGCAACAAATTCAGGGGTGCTAGCAATGGAAGTAGCACTTCTTGCATGGGGCAGGGTCCCACACTCGGGGCCTCACCCACGGATATCCAAACAAGAGTCTAATCCATCGGTTTTTCCAAAACCGAACCCGAAAAAACTTCTCGGCGATTCCACCAGGATAACTTTTCCCTAACGTAGTCAAAAGCCTTAACTAACTGAGCTCATCTGACTGAACCCGTAAGTCCCATAGTCAGATCAGGGAAAAAGATTGTACTTGGATCATAGAGACCAACTCTTTTTTCCTCATTGAGAGGCACAGCCGTTGATTCTTTTCCATAGAACAATTTTTGTCCGAAATTTACTTCATCTATCGAACTTAGAAAGTTGGTGGAAGAATGTGAATACAAAGTGACTGATCTACCCAAGCTTTGTGTCAGGAATTCTATTTATGAATTAATAAATGAAAACGGGATAGAGGGAATGGAACAAAAGTATGATGTAAATGCATGGACAAAACCACAGACACAAACCATATCTAACAAAACATTTATTCTAAGAAAAATATTTTATGGTGGAACCTATCAGTGTATGAGTGAAAGATTTTTTTTCTTTGCCCGTTCAAAGGTTCCAAATAGAATTTACTGGAAAAGGCAATTATTGAAGTCTCCTCCAAAGGGCTCTTTGTATAATGTTACTTATTCTTGCCTTACTATTACCATTGGTATATTTTTTATGTTGTATTATTTGTAACTTACTTGTCAATTCATGATCAATTGCTTGTCAATTCATTGATCAAATTGTTATTTGATGTTAGGAAATATAGGAAGTTTAGTATTCCTTCATGATTAATTACTACATTGTACATATCCATGCATCTTTTGGCTCACTCTTGCTCCCTCACGCACTGGTAAGTTATCAATAACCCAATATTCTCACTAACTCGTGCTCGCCCTACATACATACTCTTTTCTTTGCAGCATAACAATAACATCATTACGTTGCCAAAAGTCAATGCCTAAATATTAGTGCAACGGTCCAAGTTCTGACATCTCAAAGGACTTCTCTAAATCAGCTACTATAAAAGCTGAAATATGATCATCATTAGGGCCTATGAGCAGCATGTCATCAACATATAACATGATGACCAATAAAACATCCTTAGTCCCCTTAATATAGAGGGCACTGTCAGTTGGGCTGTTGCAAAAACCCTGTGCAACAAGGAAGCATGTATCTTTTCGTACCATGCTCTAGGAGCCTACTTAAGATCATATAAATCTTTCTTCAATCTACATACTTTTAATTCTTGACTTTTTTGAACAAAACCATGAGGCTGAGATACATAGACCTTCTCATCCAAATCTCCATTTAAGAAAGCAATTTTGATACCCAACTGAGGTATATTCCAACCTTATGTGCTGCAAATGCAATGATAGTCTACATGGTAGTCATGCAATATATGGGTGCAAAGGTTTCACCATAGTCAATGCCTTTCTCTTGTACATAACCGAAGCCTAGCTTTCCACAAATACATATCTACTCACAAGACTCCGCTTGGTAGCAGGATGATAGAGATGGTAACCCTTACTTTCTGAGCTGTATCCCATAAAAATACATTTAACAGCCTTATCATCAAGCTTGCTAGCAAAGTTGTTTAGGCATAAGTGCACAAGCAAGACAACTAAAAATGTGTAAGTGAGCCACAGAGGGCTTTCTGTCATTCCAAGATTCAAAAGGCGTAATTTTATGCAAAGTCTTTGTAAGACACCTGTTCAAAACATATGTTGCACATATGATTACTTCTAACCAGAAAACCAGAGAGGTAACTCTAGACTTTTGACCATACAACATGCCATCTCCATGAGAGACCTATTTTTACATTCAGTTGCACTGTCTTGCTGAGGTGTATAGGGCATAGTACATTGGTGTTGTTTCCCATGATCAGCCATGTATACATGAAACTCCTTAGACATATATACTCCCCCTCGATCAATACGCAGGGTACCAATCTCACATGTAGAAGCATTTTGAACCATAACAGCAAAGTGCCTAAAGCACATAAAAAACCTCTAATTTCTGTTTCAATGGATATACCCAAGTATGTCTGGAATAATCATCAATGAATGTGACAAAATAGAGGTAGCCTCCCTAATAGATGGTGGCCTCATAGGACCACATACCATCACTGTATATAAGCTAATAGAGATAGCCTCCCTAATAGATGGTATGTGGCCTCATAGGACCACATACCATCACTGTATATAAGCTATAATTTTTGGACAGCTCTAACTCAACCATTTTTGGAAAATGATACCCATTACATTTTTCCAAGAATACAGCCCTCACAACATATTTAATAGGGGCTTCAAGATGTGGCAGCTCAAACAGTTGTAATTTTTAGATAGCTTTAAAAACTAAACCATCTTTGGGAAATGATGCCTGCTACATTTTTCCAAGAATATAGCCCTCACAAACATGTTTGATAGGGTCTTCAAGATATGGCAGCTCATACATCATGTCATGTCTATGTAGATGTAGCAAACTACCAAAGTACAAGTACCAAAGTGTGCATGCCACAACTTAGCATCACCCATTGCGTTTGTGGCAAGAACTGTACATGGAGCATGCCTTTGTCTTTTATATGAATCTAGCCTATAAAGGTCATGAGACAAAATACCAAAAGCAACAATTGTCTTGTCGTCTCACTGTGATCATGAATAATACATCTGTCATCCTCAAACTAAACCACTAAGCCAGCCTTAGTAATAGCAGAGATAGATAATAAGTTCTTCTTGATCCCTAGTACATATAATGCATCTGAAAGCGAGTGAGAACAATTTTACCAACTCCTTTTACAAGATATGAGGAGTTGTTTGCACATGTTACAATGTTTCCATATGGAGCAGATTCAAGTGATGAGAACAAACTTCGATGAGAAGTAATCTGCTTACTAGCACCACTATCAAAATACCATGCATGTACATCTATAAAAATAGCCATGCAAACATCCTTATGCAAAGCAAACATCCTTATGCAAAGGTTCATAACTACATTGCACAATGAAAGCCCAATCATTATGTACATAGTTTGTAGATTCTTTGTTTTCTACATTGGATGCTAATGCATCAGCTATAGCCATGCATGAGTCTTTCTTTTTCTCCTTCTCCAGCTGTTTCTTGCACTCATTAATGTAGTGACGAGGTTTCCTCCAATAGTTGCATTTTTTCTTTAACGTTGTCTTGTCGCCTTCCTTGTCTGCAGGCTTGCCCGATGACTCTGATTTTGGCTTGTAACTACCCTACGAAAGGATTTACCTTTGCCTCTTTGGCTGGAAGTAAAATCCTGATCTCCTGTACGCATGACAGATCTGTTTTGCCTAGATTTCCCTTCTTGCAACAAGAGCACAGAAACCATTTCCTCAAACTTCAAGGCATTTGGATTGCCTTTCATCTCATGAGTTTGATGATAGAAGCAAAACCTTGATATGAGTCCAACAACACATTCAAGATAGTAGAAACCAATGAACTGTCACGATATATTTCATCAACACTGGCCAAATGCTCCTTAAAATCCTTAGTTTTTGTAAGAAACTTGTCCATGGAGTCTCCTTTATCCATATGCTCTAACTCTAATTGCTTACATATATAGGCAACACGTGCTTCATTACGTACCTAGTATAATGACGCAAGTGCATCCTAAGCATGTTTAGCAGCCCTACATGACCAAATGTGAGAAATGATGCTCCTCTTAATTGATAAAGCATGCAATGCATGTGCTTGCGCATCTCTTCCATCCCACTTTGTTTGTTCCTACGTAGGAGGTACCTATGTTGTGGTAATGCACCATGTAAAACTAAGTCCATTTCTGCAGATGAACTAGGACGAATCCGATAAAGAATAGTCCAAATCCGGCCCCTAAAGATATCTGCTGAGAATCGAAAACCACACAAACGGCCCCCAAAACACACTCAGAACAAAATTCTGACAGGAAAACTGTAGTACAAAGTACTGCACACTTCACGTTCCTCTAAGGGCTCCTTGATCCGGTTCAAGAAGACAGGCGACTTGAGGTGAAGAGTAGACAGTAGCAAATGGGTGAGAAGCATATGCTCTAATACCAAATGTTATAAATAGGGTTGTAGGAATGTGCGCACACACACACACACACACACACACACACAAACACAGTGGAGAAGCTCAAGGGAGCACACAATGAGATGATAAATAGATAATTAATGTGTGCTATACAAAGATGATAAGTATACCCCAAGATGGGTGCATACTAGCACGGGGGAAAAACCTCCTAAAGAGGGAAAAAGTACCCTGGTTGGTCCTAGTGTGTTCACACATATCACTACCAAATATGGTAACATCTCTTCAAAACTAGTGCTTCCCACAATTTGACCCTTCCTTGAGAGGGACCAACTTGACACAAGAAGAGAAGAATATATTAAATTTTTGTTGGATTTCAAGCTCTCACAATGGATACCCCAACAATACAAGGCACTCCCTCTAGTCCATCTTCAAGAAGAAACAACTTGGAGATTCAATGTAGATCCTATGAATTAGGCCATGGATACAACACAAAGAGATGGAGTGTAGGGGAAGTGTTGATATGTATTTATAAAGAAGCTAAGAAGAGAATATATAGTGAATTGACAATGAATGCACAAATATTAAATATAAAAGTCATTATACAAATTCAACATAAGGCTTTTGAGATGGAAACTTCTCGTAAACCATTAAAAAGTCTACATTCAATCCCAACCTACGTGCACTTGTCTAGATTTCAAACTGACAATGAATGCACAAATACTAAATATAAAGGTCATTATACAAATTCAACATGAGGCTTTTAAGATGGAAATTTCTACTTTATAATTAAAAAGTCTACATTAAATCCCAACCTACATGCACTTGTCTAGATTTTGAAAGCAAGGTTAAGACTTATGTTGCATGTAAGGACATCTATTTTTGTGAGTCAAGGACCTCCATTCACATGAAAACATGTACTTACATCATCCATCGATACACCAGCAACTTACAGAATAAGCTATATCACACACGAACAAACATATCCATGAAAGTCTGAATTGTAAACAACTTCTTCTAGAAAGCAAACCATATTGTCTAGCAAATGTCTGCTTATCCAACCATTGTAATGTCCTTGCATGTGAGTATACAAATAGTAGTCCTCTCATTCAACCATTGTAATGTCCTTGCATGTGAGTATACAGATAGTAGTCCTCTCATTCAACCATTATAATGTCCTTGCATATGAGTAGCTATGTCATTCATAATATGATTTTTTGGGTAATAAAGCTATATATTTCTATTCATGTATTGTGAATTGAAGAGTTATTAAGCTTAATATAACCAACTTGTATACGCACTAAATCTTTAAATGGCATAAAATAATCAATTAAGAAGACACCACTTATCTAACCATTATAATGTCCTTATATTGTTCCATCATTCATAGTATGATTTTTTGGTGAGCTTAGCACTATTATCATGGATATATGATGAATATAAACTTTGAAAAGTCACAAAGAGGCAAGCTTTCAAATATAGTTATTGGTTTAAAAAAAAGTGGAAGATAAAAAAACATCACCTTTTTGTGGACTAAAGAAGTTTGCCAAAAATCATAGCCCATCAATCTATTCTCACCAAATTTTTTAAATGAGGCATAATATATTATCCTTTTACCAATTTTCATTTTTATATGTCTTTAAAGTTTGTAGTTATTAAGCTATGTGGTTTTCGATAGACTAATTCACTCTTGTCTTGTAATTCATTCAGTTTATTCTGAATTAATATGCATATTTATTAGTCTCACTGGAAATTATAGTTGACTAGACATGCACATGCACACGCAAACACACATGTGCACACCCACACACGTGCACATGCGTGTGTGCACACACATAAGCACATGTGTGTGCGTAGAGAGAGACAGAGAAAGAGAGAGAGAGAGAGAGAGAGAGAGAGAGAGAGAGAGAGAGAGAGAGAGAGAAGAAGAAGAAGAAGAAGAAGAAGAAGAAGAAGAAGAAGAAGCTCTTTTAACGTCGTAGGAACAATCCCAAGAGACCAAATATGATCTATCCGACAGAAGTGAGATTCGAACACAAGACGCACATGTGCAAGCACATGAGAGAGAGAGAGAGAGAGAGAGAGAGAGAGAGAGAGAGAGAGAGAGAGAGAGAGAGAGAGAGAGAGAGAGAGAGAGAGAGAGAACTATGGAAACGTTTTCATACATTAAAACATAAAAACCATTGATGAGAAGGGCACACATAAATTTAATATCCTTATTTTAAAAAACGAGATCTTGGCATAGAAGTTTTATCCCTTAAATTTTATGTGAGCCAAATTGATAGTTATTTTCTTTATGGAGTGTGAAGTGTTTTTCTCGCAAGCATCCATGTTGGCATAATGTCCATATAAGAACTTTACAGATGTAGCTCAACTTATGTGCATACCATTTGTTTATTCATCATCATGGCATGATAGATGAGTAATACATCCTCCAAAAAATTCATGTACAAGTTATACATCTTTTGACATTGAAAATCTTACAAAGACTAAAAAGTCCAATGTATATCTTACCTAACGTGAACATGTATGATGTCTAAAGATAGTTCTTTGAATCAATATGAGTAGCATTCTAGTGGTCTTTAGGCATCATGCACATGCATGATGTCTAAGACACTTGTTTGTATAAATATGAGTAGCATTCTAGTGGTGAAGTAATGAAGGAAGTTCACTGAGCAAAGGGCAAGTAGTAATGTGCGCAATGTGTGTAAATGCTCCCCCACCATAAAGATTTTTATTGTTCATGCCTCATGAAACCTATAGCTCCACTTCAAACACTTTTTCATTTTACTTATATAACACATTTTGCTAACTAGACTTTCTCTATTGGATATTGCTTTTTCCATGAACACTTGAGGCCAAATAATGAATTCCACTTCAAAACATCTAATAGTTTTTATTGAAAGTAGTGTTTACTACAATGAAAGGAAACAAGGTCTTGGTTTTTTTTCTTGCAAATAATGAATTCCACTTCAAAAAATCTAATGTTTTACTACAATGAAAGGAAACAAGGTCTTGTTTTTTTTTTTTGCATTTATACTTACAAGACATGATTCTTTCCAACAATGAAAACTTGATAATATAGAACCCATGGACTTTCTACTATAGCTAGTTAGAAAACATGATATGACATATATAAAGTCATCCTTTATGGTCATCACACAAAAATTGAATGTAATGTTATGAACTTTTCATGTTTGAATGGATTGGCAATTCTAAATCCACCAAAACTTTCCACATTATTGTTTGTTTGTTTAAGAAGTTAGGTTATTATGATTCTCTTTTGAAACTTTCCTATTCTCTAATGAGATGTCTTGTCACATTATAATTTCACAAGAATCTCTATGTGCTTTGATGGTTTTTAAAGAATCTATGTATGCTCTTTTGTGATTCGTAACATCATGTTCATCATCTAGCCAAATGGGGTCCTTGTGCATAATAGTCCTTGTAATCTTTACACTCACATTGATTGGCTATTGATATTATACTTCAAGTTTATCTTATCACTTATCTAAAATGAAATTATTTATCCATATCCCAAAAAAAATCGTTGATTAAAAATTGATATTATATTTCAAGTTTATCTTATCACTTATCTAAAACGAAATTATTTATCCATATCCCAAAACAAAATCGTTAATTGGAAATTGACATTACATTTCAAGTTTATCACTTATCCAAAACAAAATCATTTATCCATAATTTAGGAAGATTATGTTACATTTCATTAAATAAAAATATGGGATCTAATCACTTCAGCTTGATATGTATCGATAAAGCCTTTCATATTTTGAGGAAGATTTCCTTGCATTAATTACATGAAAATATGGGATCTAATCACTTTAGCTTGATATGTTTCAACAAGGCCTTTCAAATTATTATTTAGTGCATGCTGATAAATTTAGAGAAAAATATTTAATTAAATGGATATTTGAGCTTTACCCACGTTTATCTTTGTTTTAATCAACACTTTATTGTCACATTTATGAGATTATGCTAAAGGGAGTTTGATGTTCACTTTCTAAGCTACCACCCTTTGCAAGCTTGTAAGATGCATCATCATCTTGCAAGTTTGCATAATTTCTTCTTCTATATCTTATTTAGGTACCCCACATGGCATCTCCTCCTTTCTTCTCTTCTTCTACACTATACTACTACTCTTTTAATACTCTTTATTATTATACCATACTATATACATACATACATACATATACTTTCTCTCTCTCTCTCTCTCTCTCTCTCTCTCTCTCTCTCTCTCTCTATATATATATATATATATATATATATATATATATGTATATAACCTTAAAATAAGATATATACATATCGTAGTAGTAGTAGTAGTAGTAGCAGTAGCAGTCGTAGTAGTAGTAGTAGTAGTATACACACACACACACACATATGTATATGTATATGTATATATATGTGTGTGTGTGTGTGTGGGTATGTGTACACACACACACACCAACACACATATACATATACATATACATACACACACACACACACATATACATATACATATACATATACATACACACACACACATATATACATACACACACATATATACATATACATATACATATGTATATGTATATGTGTGTGTGTGTACACATATATACATATGTATATATACACACATATACATATACATATATACATATACATATGTATATATACACATATACATATACATATGTATATGTGTGTGTGTGTACACACACACACACACACACACATATATACATAGACATATACATATGTATATGTATATGTGTGTGTGTGTGTGTGTGTGTGTGTGTGTGTGTGTGTGTGTGTGTGTACACACATATTGTGTGTATGTGTACACACACACACACACACACACATATACATATACATATACATATGTATGTGTGTGTGTGTGGCCCATGGAGCCCTTAATGGTGTAGTATGGGCTCTAAACAGGAAGCTAAATTTATTATAATTAGAGCTCATTAGTGTAACAAGATTCTCCCTCAATCTTGAACTCTAAAATTATCTGATCTTCAATCATCATCCTCCTTGTATCCTATTTTTTAGGATTGTGCTAATTTATCTTAAAAAAATGCACTCAATTTATCAATGCCAACAAAGTGATCATCAATAGATATGCATTGGGATATTTTTGTGCTGTCTTTTATACACGTATTGATCAATTTTCGCTAGTCTAATCCTCACAAAAGCCTCCCTATTGACCCTTATTATATTGGTGCTTTTAGGAAAGACTCAAGTCAATGTTTAAGTGATGTATGAAGTACTTTTGCATTGATGTAGAAGGAGTTTGACACATTTCACTTTTAAATGTATGAAAATTATGGTGAGTGGAAGTGAAAGCATGAAGTCAGTATCTAAAATTTGCTATGTTTTGAGATATTAAAAGTTTCTTTGGTACACCATTTTCAAATCCCATTTT
>NC_141046.1:75119741-75257241 GCF_041138505.1 Cibotium barometz
AGCCTTGTTTGTCCTTGACTTGGCATTTCATGGAGAAGTTTTCGCACATTCTTTGCGTCATTTTTCTTCTTGTCTTGGCAATGTGTCAGTCTAGATCCAATACCTCACTTGTCCTTCGACATCTTGAGATTTGAGAAGCCATCGTAATTATGCCAAGGGGGCTTAGGAACTGTTAGATGTATCCTACAAACACAACCTTCCAAAAAGGCAATGTCCACACATTATTTACTTCATTTCTCTTCTTGTCTGGGCAATGTGTCGATCTAGATCCTATACCTCACTTGGCCTTTGACACCTTGAGAAGCCACTCTAATTATGCCAAGGGGGCTTAGGGGGTGATGTATCCTACAAACACAACCTTCCCAAAAGGCTATGCCTGATGCATAATGTGTAGGAATCTGCCAAACAGTTTGGGCCGAATCCTTAAGAAACGAAAGCAAAAAAGCTTTGATAATGCTAAAAAGTGCTATCGCTTTCGTGGGCACTAGGACAACCTAATTGTGGAGTCTTAATATGCCAATGACATGGTACTCCAAATTGTGTGGTCTAGTTGTCCAAGGATGGGAGGGGATGAGGTTGTGAGTTCAACTCTTAGTAGCCCAGTTTCCACCTAGAGTAAAACTCAATCGGTTGTTAGTTAGGAGAGAAATTAAACGAAATAGAAGCAAAAGTATCCGCATATCTTCTAATTGTGAACTCCACACACAAGATTTTGGAATGTTGAAATCAGAAACCAACCATGGCTCTCATGGAAAGCTCGAGTTCTCATCTTTTTGAGGATGTCCAATGGAAACTGTCGACGATTTGCGTGGGTTCTCAACTTCTCGTCCAAGGAGTGGTGGGCGCTCAAGCTCCTTATTTGATGCATGGTGTGAGCACACCTTGTCCAGAAGATGAGTTTGAATCCACCCTCCAAGCAAGAGAGTTCATACATTGAACGGGTGGAAAAGTGGCCTAACCTACTGGTTCAGAAATGCTGAGCCCTTTGAATACCAGGTCATTGGATACTAATGGTAGGTAAGTTAAGTGGGACGGGACTTTGGGCGGTGGGACCAGTCACACCGTGTGTGAATGTGCGGTGGAAAAAACAGAGGCAAGATGCGAATGAGACCTGCAATTAGCGGTAGGTAGGTCACAAGTGAGCGTGACTTTAGGCGGAGGGGACGCCAAAGGATTTGTTGTTTGGTCTCATCAGCAGCTGTTTAAAAAGAATGCCTGCCATGGGCAAAACGATACAAAATGGAAAGCATATTAGATGATAAACCAGGGGCTAATAACAATTTTAAGCACTATCCCCGCTGTTCACGGGAGCTTTTTCATCTCTCTCTCTCCGCCCTAGTTCAATATTCCAATTGTGTGTGGTGTAGTGCTTAAGTCATCTGGTGTTTTGCTTGGCCTTGCCGCTTCGGCTCCCAAAAATTCTGCAAAAATCAATCATTTCGGCGTTTTCTTTCCAGTTGGGCGGCTGGGCCATGCATGGAAGCTTTTGTGGGCTGTCATCTCCTTTTACCACTCAGCACAAGAGAGTGGCACAGAGCCCAAAAACAGAAGCCAGCACCGAAGGAAGGACTATAGATAGTAGAAAAACAAGTTGATTGCAGCAGAGCACTAGTCGTGGTAGTAGAAGTGTAAAGCTCTCGTCATCGGTAGAGTACCATCGTCGTCGTTCTTCTCTTTTCCTGCGTGCTTTCTTCTCTTGTCTTTCTTTTTGGATTTCTGTTCCGCATCCCCATCCGCACGTGAACGCAGTAAAGCCTGCCACCGCTCTCAACATTTGCCCCTCCTTTCTGCCGCCCTTCTTAAACAGTTCAGCCACACTCTTACTCTGCTGGACTTGTCCCTCCTCTGTATTTGAGCCGTTAAGATTTGTTGCTTGCAGCCTTTCTCCTTCTTCTTAATTTCCTTCAATCTCGTCATGGACTCCTTAGCTATGGCCAACAAAGCTCCATTAGTAGAGGATTTTCTACTCTGAGAATCTGGTTTTTTTTTTTGGTTGTTGGGCAATTGGGGTGTTTTTGTAGGAGAATTTGGTAATGGAGAAGGCGGCGTATTAGTAAGGGTTTCACTCAGAAGGATCTCTTTTGGTGTATTTTATCATAAGCACGAGATGCCTGGCCTTCTGGCGGAGAATTCCAGCCCTCCTCCCAATAGCAGCAGCAACTGCATCAGTAGCCTCAAATCTGAGGAGAGTCCACTTAATGAAGGGGATATGAGAAGCCCAAGAAGCCCTCACGTTTCCTCAATAAAGTCGGAGAATACAGATAGCTTCGGATCCGAGGATGGAAGGGACGTGAGCAGATCGCCATCGCCGGCCAGACCAAATCTGCAAAATGAAGACCAGGCCGGACAGAATCTGCAAGATGGAGATCATGCCGGACCTAATGAGCAGAATGGAGACCAGGTAATGCATGAAGCTTCTCCTTTGTCTTGTGTGGAGTGTGCTGAAAATGCTACGCCTGAGGCCCTGGGTGTGGAAAAAGCCGGCCTTTTCGCTACTCAAGACAATGCTATGTCGCATGACCTCGCCATGCACACAACACTGCCTCAAGGATTGGTTGAGAATGGGGGATCTGAAGAAGCCCCAGCTGCTTTGCAAGAAGAAATTAACACTGGAAAGGCAGAGGTGAACAGTACAGTAGAAGAGTCATCTTCTACAGTAGCTATGGAGCAATCCCCTTCAGCCCTACAGAAGTGTGAAGGGGCCCTACACAGCAAAGAGGGAAATGGCCACTCTACCCCTTCTTCCTCCTCTTTTTCATCTGCGAAATCTAACCCCAAGAAGACGCCCATCATCTCGCCCAGATCGCAGCCTAAGTCCAAAGAGGCTGAGAAAGACAAGACCTTTTCGCCCAAATCTGCAGCAATCAAGCCCAAAGACACAGGAAAAGAGAAGATCGATTCCCCCAAACTGCCATCTCCAGCTGCTGTAGCAGCAAAGGCCAAAGAGATAGACAAAGAGAAGGTCAACTTGCCCAAATTGCCATCTCCCAGGGCTAGAGCAAAGCCCAAAGAAATAGATGAAACAAAGCCCAAGGAGACAGAGAAAGAGAAGATCTACTCTCCAAAAGCTCCATCAATACCCAAAGAGCTTGAGAAAGAGAAGAGCAAAGCCCAGGACGCAGCCAAAGATAAAGATAAAACCAAGCGCATTAGTCCTCCCCTGATCGCCCAAATCAAACGCCCCCCTTACCTCATCGTAAAGCCGCCCGACAACCCTTCTCCCACTGAGAATAGCAGACGCGTTCCTTCTATAAAAGAAAAGGAAAAAGCTTCTCCAAGTAGCCCTGTAAGTTCCCTCAGAGCTTCCGCCAAAGCCTCCCCTATAAGCCCTCTTAGACCAATCAGGATCACCCCACCTTCCTCGGAGAAAGCCCCCAACTCTGCAGCTAGAACCCCACCTGGCAAGCCTGCTTCTCGCTTCATGGAGCCCAGCAAGCTCAGCCCAAAGTCTCCTGCATCAGCCAACAAGGTTCCGGACAAGAGAGTTATCCCAGAGAAAGCCTCTGCAGATCAGGAGAAAGCTTCCCTCGAGGGCGAGAAAGTGCACCGGAAAGTGAAGGATTTCTTTCAGAGGAGAAAATCTGGCATTGGCAGGAAATTTGGAGACAGTGAGAGTGTTGCGTCAAGTGAGCAAGCTAGTATTTTGGCCCGTGAAAATCCGGATCTGGGTCCTTTCCTTCTCAAGCTTGCCAGGCAAGCTGTTACATCCGGTGACAATCCCCAGAAAGCCTTGGACTACGCCATCAGAGCAGCCAAATCTTATGAAATTGCAGCTGATGGGAAGCCCAGTCTAGACCTAGTAATGAGCTTGCACATTCTTGCGGCTATTCATTGCACTCTTGGTCAATTTGAGGAGGCTATCCCTGTGCTGCAGCATTCCATAGCGGTCCCGGATATTGAAGAGGGAGGGCAAGATCATGCTCTTGCTACCTTTGCTGGTAACATGCAGCTTGGTGACACCTTCGCATTACTAGGCAAAAGTGAGGATGCTCTTGTTGCCTATCATGCTGGATTGGATGTTCAAAAGAGGGCTCTTGGTGAGACAGATCCTTGTGTGGGAGAGACTTGCCGATACCTGGCAGAAGCACATACTCAGGTATGTTCATTAAACTTAACTGGTGGTGGGTATGAATCCTCACTAGAGGTTGTCTAGCTTGATATGGTATTCCGAAGCTATTTTTCCCTTAATTTACCTTCAAGCTTAGAATGTTTACGGGCATGAATCCTCGTGTGGGAGAGACTTGCCGATACCTGGCAGAAGCACATACTTAGGTATGTTCATTAAGCTTAACTGGCGGGAATGAATCCTCAATAGAGGTTGTCTAGCTTGATATGGTATGCCGAAGCTACTTTTCCCTTAATTTACCTTCAATCGTAGAATGTTTACGGACTTGACGTTCTCACATTGTCATAAATGCATTTCTACCACCCATTGCATATGTCCAGGCAATTTTATCCGTCCAAGATACATTTATAC
This sequence comes from Cibotium barometz, assembly GCF_041138505.1. Lineage (NCBI taxonomy): Eukaryota > Viridiplantae > Streptophyta > Polypodiopsida > Cyatheales > Cibotiaceae > Cibotium > Cibotium barometz. The sequence goes on from NC_141046.1 coordinate 75,124,219, forward strand.
CTCCCGTCAATGCCAGGTGTATATGTTCCCTCAGTATGCGCTTTCCTTTTTTTTGATGTAGTTAGAGGGCTCACATGGATTGCTATATGGCATATGGGCGTCCATGCATCTGTAGGGTTAGTGGATTCTATTATACCATGTTTTTTTTTTTGGTTGAAATGATTACTCTATATTCTCATTATGACTCGTTTCTCGTAGGCTATGCAATTTGATAAGGCCGAGGTTCTGTGTAAGCATGCTCTTGACATCCATAAAGAGCACAGTGCTCCTGCCTCCATTGAAGAAGCCACAGATAGGAGGCTTATGGGCTTGATCTGCAATGGCAAAGGTCAGTATGAAGCTGCATTGGAGCATCTCATGCTTGCAAGCATGGCATTGATTGCCAACAGCAAGGATGTAGATGTAGCTGCAGTGGATACCAGCATTGGAGACACATATGTCTCTTTAGGCAGATTCGATGAAGCCGTCTTTGCCTATCAGAAGGCTCTTACGGTTTTCAAAGCCTCAAAAGGGGAAAACCATGTTGCAGTTGCTTCTGTTTATGTTAGTCTGGCAGAGGTCTACCAAAAAACAGGCAAAATCCGTGAATCTAAAACCTATTGTGAGAGTGCCCTACGAATTTACAACAAACAGGGAGTTGGGCACCAATTAGATGAGGTTGCGAGCGGCCTAACAGAGCTAGCTGTGGTTTATGAAGCCTTAAATGAGCAAGAACAGGCCCTTTCTCTCCTTCAGAAAGCACTGAGTATCCTAGAAGCAGCTCCTGGTCAGCAGAGTACTATAGCTGGGGTGGAGGCACAGATAGGAGTACTGAGTTATATGTGTGGAAACTATCCAGATGCCCACAGTTCTTTTAGTAAGGCTGTATCAAAGTTGAGAGCAAGTGCAGAAAAAACATCTGCCTTATTTGGTATTGTATTGAGTCAGATGGGTCTCTGTTGCTTGCACCTTTCTGAAATAGAAATGGCTGCAGAACTGTTTGAAGAATCGAGAAGTGTTTTGGAAGGTGCATGTGGACCCCACCATCCCAACACGCTCGCGGTCTACAGCAATTTGGCGGGGGCGTATGATGCACTGGGCAGGTAATTTTCTATCCTCTCTTTTATTTCTTATATGTGGCCATTGCCTTGAGGGGTTATGTAGCAGACATTCTAACATAGCATGTGCATAACCAATGGCAGGCTAGATGATGCCATTAGTGCTCTTCAGTATGTTGTGGAGGTACGAGAGGAGGAACTAGGAACTGCGGACCCGGAAGTGGAGGATGAAAGAAATAGATTGGCAGAGTTATTAAAAGAAGCCGGGCGCTTTAGAGCAAGGAGGGTTAATAATACTCTTGCTCTACTAATGCAGTCGAAGTCAAAGCGGGCCATCCTGGCCTTGCCCGGACAGAGTGCAGCTGCAGTCAGTGTTTCTGTGAATGGCTAAGGGTGGTCTGATATTCAAAACTGCCTCAATGTGTTGGAGTGCACTGCACTAGAATTGGTCTGAGCTATCCTGGGGTTTGGTATATGTGCTCACTATCTATGCTAACAAGAGGCATCCCAATCTTCATGTTCTCGTCATATGGCTGAGAGTTTTCATACACAAAGGTAAGCTTTGGCACTTGGCCTTGTGTGTATCCTTCTTAACAGTGGCTAGCGAGTGCAACCTTCTTGAAGTATCTCTAGGAGTCACTCTCGGTTCCTCTTACCACCTTTGAATACACACTTTGGTGTAAATTAGCAGCTTTGCACGTGAGTTGCTTAGTGGTGAGAGGTGCATAAATGCATGTTTATTACCATTGCATTATGTGCTCCAAAGTTCGGAGCTTCAAGGCGTCCCCTTGCATCATGTGCTCCAAAGTTCGGCTACAACCGTCAACTAGACAGCATATGGCGTATGGTATCTTCCTTGAAGAAATAAAGCTTTTTCAGCGAGTTCTCATAATCACAAGGGTGTACATTTCTCTGTGTTTCTCATGATGCTCCAAAGTTCGGCTACAACCGTCAACTAGACAGCATATGGCGTATGGTATCTTCCTTGAAGAAATAAAGCTTTTTCAGTGAGTTCTCATAATCACAAGGGTGTACATTTCTCTGTGTTTGTTATTTATTCTTTGGCCCATATTTTATTATTCTTTTATGTGGCTCATGTAAGTGTACATACTTTTTTTGGGAGAAAACTTAATTCATCTATTTGAAAAAATGTAGCCAGGTTGAATATTCAACTTAATCCTTTCAATTTTGAGGTGTCTTCTGTGATGTTAACAAGTCAATCTTATGAAATAAGGAGGACGCTTGGTGGCACGCAAGGAGTGTAACTCAAGTGTTAGATGATCTGTTCTGTTGATCAATTTCTTGATTTGTCATGATATGGCATATGGTTTGCCTGATTGGAAACAAGTGATGGCTTTGCAACATGGCTATCATGTTTTTCTTGGTATCAGACTCCATGGTATCCGAGTCGGCAGCCCCCTACACGTTCCCAACAACCTGGTGTCTGTCTTGATTTCTTACAGGCCTATCCGAGTGACCATGCCATAATCAAAGTAAAGATCCTAAGCATTTTGTATAGTTGGTACCACATTAGAAGTCCGAGGCGAAACTTGAGCTTTAATTAAACGAGAATGTAACGCCATTTTATTAATCCAAGTTATAAGCGGGCAAAGGCATGTGGTCTACCAAAGTGGACGGGAGAGAAGGGGATGTGGGGTGAGACGAGGAGTAGGAGTCGATAGAGCTTCGTTATGATCCATTCTGGTCACTCTCAGAAACATATTTACAGGAGGTTACCTTCGCAAGCTCGAATTGTTCGTAGGGAATCTTTCGGATGGCCGGGCTCGAATACACTCTTTCAACAAGAGCCGTCTCATTGGATTACGGGTGTCTCGTTCTTTTTCTCACCTCAAATCACTCACATTCACTCACTAGCATTAATTAATAAGAGGATTAGCAAGAGCAAGAGAGTACATTACATTATGCGAAAGCGAGTTATATACAAAGCGATAAGTATTCACATACACTTGAACTATGGGAGTTATATACAAAGCGATAAGTATTCACATACACTTGAACTATGGTCGGTCAAACATTCGAGGCTCATAAGTGGCCTATTGCTTATACAATGCTTAACCTCATAATACACACACGAAGTACATTCATCCTACCTTGTTCTCACATGCTCTTGGAGTGAAAATCACCATAAATATTACGTCAGACCATTTTTGAATGTGTGTCCAAGTTGTAGATTTAGATATTGTTGCTTCATAGTTTGATCATACATGTTTTTTGGTGTGCTATTTGATATAAAATTATAGTGGCAACTCTTATTAACTAGTGGCAACTCTTGTTAACCCTAAAATGGGCTAAAATTTCTCACTCTTGATTGAGTAGAGATTTTGTTTTTGTGGGGAGAATTAAGGAGTTGTGTTGTTGATGCTTATGATGTTGCGTGAATATCGAATGGTCTTTGTTTCTCTAGGGAAGGAATGGGGAAGGCTTGTTAGTGAATAATAAAGTAAGTAATCAAAGTGGGGATTTTTGTGAGTGATTGCATTTTTCTTATCTTTATGTGAGTGTTCTTTGTTTTTTTTTTGTATTTCTATATTTTATGCTTTTTTTTTGGCAATCACAAGCATGTTTATTTTTCTTATTTCACGTTAGTGGTGATTATAAAGCTTGTTAGTAATTGTGAAGAGAAGAGATAGGAAATCCGGAAGAATGTTGGCACAATTATCAGAACGAGAGAGCGAATCTCAATTCCTCATTTGAAACATTGAAGCGATGCAAATGTAGCTTCGTAGTTATTACTTTTCCTATTTTGCCATATGATCTTGGAGTGGATCTAGCCATGTATTCTTCATCCCGTGTGATTTTTTATTTTTATGTAAAAATATATTTTGTGTTCTTGTAAGTGGATATACAATGAAGTGCATTACAGTGAGTTAAGTAGACTCTTGATGTAGCCGCTATCCGAGAGGCATGAAAGAAATCATTCGACTTGTAGGTTAATGAAAAAGTTATGCACTTTCTTGAGAGAAGTGTGGGATTCTATGGTGAATAGAATATTGTTTAAGGGTACTGGTGAGGTTCAAATGTGTGTCATTGAGGAGGACAACCTATTGTGCTTGCACCTTTGAAGGAAAATCCATGTGATGGTGGGCTAGGCATTCACCCACCATGGCCCTCCCATCCAAAGATGTACTTGGAAGAACGTCGATGATAAGGCTATGGTGCATACCAACTTGCAATTGTTTCCACCAATGAGCGAGTAATTATATTTATTCACAAAACAGGTTCTACAATAGTTAGCCAATTGAAAGAAAAATGGTAAGTCGATGGACTTACCCATTGATGTGATTGGCCGTTAATGATTGATTGAAAAGCTTGTAGACCGGTGATGAGGATTGTTTGGCTCCTTTTTTGGTAGACGGTTCATGTAGCTCCCTTGTTATTTTTACCTTCTTTTGTTAGCAGTATATTCTTGCGTTTACTTTCCTTTTTGAGAGAGCATGTTCTAATGTTTACTGTTAAGCTTCGATGACCTTTGGCAATGGCTATCAAAGTAAGTTGGTAGCAAACAGTTTTCGTCATATCATTAAGCGTTCAGATGACTCTGTTGTTAAGTGTTGATGTGCTGAAGCTTTGTGAGTGGCAACTCTTTAGGCGTTGATGCATTTGATGAGTGTTGATGCTGAAGCATTGAGTGGCAACTCTTGAGGTATTGATGCGCCCAATAAGGGCTTTATGTTGCTTGGCTACCGCCACACCATTCGAGATGATGTGAGTGTTTCTTCTTGACATAGAAGTTGGTGGCGAGGATAATATCCTTGAGCAATGAGTAGACGTGTAGGTATCCAATTTTGGTGGACTTTACGATGTGGGGGTTGGTTCCTTCGTTTGTTGGCGAGATTCCTTCCTTTGTGCAAATTGATGGGATCTTATGGATTTCGTTGGAATCCACACATTTTCATTATCATCATAGAATCCATGTGCTTGTAATAATTTCTTGAGAACCCATAACTCTTGAGCGGGAAGAGGATCTTGTCGCGGTTTTTACAGAAGAGATTAACAATTACTCTACTTTCTAAACTCCTGAGATTTTCATTGTGAGCATTGTTGTGAGTGTTGCATAGGTTGGTGGTGAGGTAGCCAAATTGGATTGCCACCCTATTAGTAGCCTTGAGCTACTTCCACCCATCTTTTGATACCATGAGGATATCTTGACATGGACTTATGTGGTAGATATACCTTCTTTTATGGAACTAGAGGTTTGGTATCTTTCTTGACATTGTCTTGCAATGGAGAAGCGACATTTGCAGCATCGATGATGAGGCTTGCGTCTTCATGAGAGGGCCTATTGATGGGTCACTGACCTTTGGTGTTATCGTTGGTGACTTAGGATGGTTTTCAAGAGGGGCTGTTAATGCCAGGTTTTTGTGATAGAAGCCTTTAACTCTTTTAGTGAGGTTGGCCAAAGTGGGACTCTTGGAGTAGAGGCTTCATCAGGTACTGTCGATGTACAGTACAGGGTAGGTCTTTATTTATCAATGGTAGGTATTGTGTAGAGGATAGGTATTTATTATCAATGGCAGTGTTGGAGAGGCTATGCATTTTGACAAAGGGTCTATTGATGTTCAAGGTTATGAGAGGTTACCCTTGCCAGAGTAAGATTCAATCTGTGCTATTTGGTGTGTTGACTGGGTATAAGAAGGGACATCTTCTAGAGTGGTTGTTGACCTATGAGGTTGTGAATTCAAAGGCATAAGCCTTTTCTTTTGATGGGGTGAGGATGGAGTTGCAGGGATAGAGGCTTTGTCGGAAAGGAATTTTGATGGAGAACGCACATTTTCAAGTTGAGGTGCTTTTTGGGAGGAGGCTTATAGCCTTTTATGCTCAGTATCTAGTTCTTTCAGTGTCACATCCTCTATATCGCTAAATGGAATTACCATCTCTGTGTTGTGGACCTTCAAGGTAATTATATTGCTAGTGAAGCATGGTTTAGCATTGGCAACAATAATCCATTCCCTTCCTAGACCTAAGTCTGTTTCCAACACAAACCAATCACAAAAAGCTTGCAGTTGAGGAGGTTAGTTTGCATATAGCTTGCATGTCAAAAGTACCCCAAACATGGCATTCATGTCTTGTGTGAAGGGAATCCACTCAGGGTGAGGTTGTAGTGCAGGTTGACCTAATAATTCCCATAGTTCAAGGGTCATGAGATTATGTTCATGCCATGGATAAAGTTGAGCTTGAATTGTGTTAATCTTTATAAATGGTTTAAATTTAACATCAAATCTTGAAGGATTTAGAGTAGGTTCAAGTTCATATACTGGGGTTTCAAGCTTCATATTAGAACTCCTGTTCACATAAGAGTAGTGTGAAAATCAATGTAGCTGTCCTAAGCTATAGAGTATTGAGAACTAAGAATGCATCAATCTAACTGTGTACCATGCAGATTAACAAAACCAATTACTCCAAGAAGAGACCTACTTCACATGACAAGAACCAAGGAGCTAGAATTGCATTTGATCTTGCTCTACCACGTGGTAGAGCTGTATTCTACCTAGACCACATCATAGAGCTGGAATTATTTGAGGTCTAGCTCTACCATGTGGTGGAGCTAATGCAGATCAATAAAACTAATTACTCCAAGAAGAGACCTACTTCACATGATGAGAACCAAGGATCTAGAAAAAAGGTCAGACTCCATTAGTCCTAAAAATAGGTTATTTATAAACTTAAATTATATGGGTTTATATATAAATAGGTTTGATTTATATAGCTATATAAAGTCTATAAATAAGTAAAGTATAATTGTAAACTATAAACATGCTTTAAGTTACTATAGTTAACCTACCCATTCCACGTTAATTCGTCATTAAGAATAGTGAAATAGCCATGAATTTCCATGTATTCCATACCAGTATCTATCACATCAATGCATCTAGGGGTGATTATGACAAAGACTAAGTTTCCTTGGATAAGGTGTTATAATTGGCTTAAGGGCGAATCATTGTTTTTTTTCGTTCCATATTCTTGGTAGACTCCTCAAATGAAATTACGGATGTCTAAATTTCACGTTCAGTTTTAATTTCCCATTCATTTTTAGATAAAGCATTGAATCTTGCTTCCCTAACTCACTCTCAAAGAATTAGTCTAAAGCATAGTTTTTCTCATTTTGACTCTCAACATTCTCAACAAGTCATTTGGTGCTCAATGTGTACAATGGCACTTTAGGTCTCCTTATTCTTTTTATTCAGACATGTTTAGAAGCTTGTGAAGACCTTAGAGATTCATGTGCGGTATAATAATACCCTTCTATGTAGGATTTTAGATCGGAGGGGTAGAAAGATGAAAGTTACCCCATCATTAGTAGAAAGATGAAAGTTACACAATCATAAGATGAGGTTGCTTCTCACAGTGCAAATCTAAAATGATTTGTAACAACATCCTTCATCATAGACTCTCTAGATCTTGCAATTTCATTCTCAGTTGGATACTCAACTGTAGTATCATATGTACATTATTTGTAGGTTCTTCTTCTGATTTGTCCTCATCATGGTTCGATAGGTTGGTTTTGGTAGATAGTACAATGTACCTCTTCCTCTTGAAAAGGAAATTGGTACTCCTGTTCTTGATGCTTTTTTGGGGAACTCTTTTGGGTTTAACAAGATGTGGTTCAATGTCAAATGGTGACCTAGTCAATAGCTCGACAATTTGTAGGTTCTTCTTCTGATTTGTCCTCATCATGGTTCGATAGGTTGGTTTTGTGGTAGATAGTATGATGTACCTCTTCCTCTTGGTAGATAGTACGATGTACCTCTTGAAAAGGAAATTGGTACTCCTCTTCTTGATGCTTTTTTGGGGAACTCTTTTGGGTTTAACAAGATGTGGTTCAATGTCAAATGGTGACCTAGTCAATAGCTCGACAATTCTAAGCATGGTCTCTTGCTAGGGCTCGACATTTCTAAGCATGGTCTCTTGCTAGGGCTCTTGACAAGAGTCTTGTTCTTATCTTGGGGTGGTGGGTCGGGTCTTAGTGCTTTGATTTGATTTTCAATTACACTAGATGAGGTGCTAGACCTTGTTTTGTCATTTGATCCTTCTTGGATCACTAGAGTAAGCTCTCATTGTTCTTTCCTATGCGACGAGAATGAATTTTCTTTTGAGCACTTGTATGGCCTACATTAGGTCCTTGGTCTCAACGCTTCTATATTATGTTTGATGGATTGGTTTTGGTAGATAGTGCATGATCCTCTTGAAAAATAATCTTGAAAAGGATATTGGCACTCCTCTTCTTGTTGGTTTTGGGGAACTCTTTTGGGTTTAACAAGATATGATTAACCTATATTAGGTCCTTGGTCTCAACGCTTTTAAATTCTGTTTGATGGACTGGTTTTGGTAGATAGTGCACGTTTCTCTTGAAAAGGAAATTGGTACTCCACTTTTTGTTGTTAGTTTTGGGAAACTCTTTTGGGTTTAACAAGATGTGGTTTAATGTCGAGCTCAATGACCCAGTCAACAGCTCAACAATTCTAGGCATTGTCTCTTGAGGGTGTTGTTTGCTAGGGCTCTTGACAAGAGTCTTGTTCTCATCTTAGGATGGTGACTGAGTATTAGTGCTTTGATTTTACTTTCAATTGCACTAGATGAGATACTAGACCTTGTTTTGTCATTTGATCTTTCTTGGATCACTAGCAAAGGATCATAGCAGGTTCCCATTATTCTTTCCCCTATGATAAGAGTGAATTTTTGTTTGAACACTTGCTACAAGTGGCTAATAATGGGTTGGGGTACTTTTTTCCTCTTTAGGAGGAATTTTCTCTCTAATGTATGTACACACTCTTATGAGTGTGTGTAAGTGATTTTATCATGTTACTTCACTTGTACTTCAACTCATCCTCATCAATCTATTTTGAGTGTTGTTATTCTCTCTATCTCTCCTTGCTTACTGCATCTGTGTGTGCATTGCTACCTTTGTATCCACTCTGACAATTGGTATCAGAGTAAGTCCTCTTGGCACCCACTCCCTTGTCATATTCTCCTTGAGCTACTCTTTTGATTGTCTGAGATTGAGCTATCCTCTTAGGTGAAGAAGGTATAACCTATAGTGTGGTGATGTTAACTATGTTAACAAAGTTTTTTTATGATTTAAGGGGTATTTCGAACACGTTCAAGGCTCGTTCGTATGTTGCAAGGGTTTTCCACAGCCATCCAAGGGGAGTGTTAGTTCGCATTATCTTTGTTCAATTTTGGGTCTTCTGCACTACAATAGTATTTTGTGTGTAGATAGGGTCACCGTATCCAACACCACATCTTCAAGCTTATTATCACAAAATAACTTTAACTACATCATTAGCATTGTCATCGATTTTTGCATTCCTACTAGTAACATTTCTATACACTTTGCCATTTTTCATACACTTTGCAAGTTTCCTTTATCACATCAATAATATAGTAGAAGCCATCTTTGTTGCACTCGGTGGCCATTGATAGTACCGGTCATAGCAAGAAGTAGTTGGGATATTTGCATTTTGTGTCAAGCTGAAATGGCAGGTAGATTTATTATTTATAGGTTGAAATGGTAGGCAGTGATGTATTTAAAATGCTTTCCACGAGATAAGCTTGACTGAACCAACTACATGTTGTGGTTCTATATGATACATCATGTATTAGTAGCCAAATGGCTTTTGAATGTTGTTATTGGCATTGAGGCATGCCCTATCTCATCAGCACATAGTAGTACTTGTACTTTGGATGCCATGTCTCGCGAGCACATAGTCGTACATGTACTTTGGATGGTGACACTAGTTCTTCAGATGTAACTGTGACATATTCCTCTCCACATCCCATAGTGGAACAAGCCAAGTGGGATGGTAGGAATGCACATACACATGCATTGGTAACACTTTCCATGAAAAGGAGCCCATTATTCTTTATATTCGCTCATGTAAAACTACCAAGCAAGCTACACTAGGTGCATAACGAGGTGGCACGAGTGTCTTCACTTCTAGAAAAAGAAGCAGGCTAATCCTTGAGGTAAGAATGAATTTTACGGTTTTTTGTTAATTTTGTCAAATGACTTCTCTTCTCAACCCCTCTGAAGCTTAAGAAGTTTTCTAATTAGTTGTTTTAAATTCAAATCAAGCTTTCCCTAAGAATGTTAATGTGTACTATGTGTATTGGAATGCTTGGTTTAAGTATAAGAGTTTGGGAAAATAAATTTTTAGTATTTATGCATAAATATTTAATTAAAAGAAAAGAGAAATTTTTGGTAAATTTATTTTATGCATAAGAAATTTTTAAATGATAAAAGAGGAATTCCCATGACATTTGGAATTCAATCATTTAAATACAAAAAGAGGAATTTTTGGCATATTTAAAATAATGGATATTTTTATTTAATTTAAAAAAGAGAAAATTTAGATAAATTTATTTTATGATAAAAGAGAAATTTCCATGACATTTGGAATTCAATCATTTAAATGCAAAAAGAGGAATTTTAAGCATATTCAAAAAAATGGATATTTGTATATAATTAAAAGAAGAATTTTTATGGTATTTTAAGTAGAGAAAGGTTTAAATTAAATTTTGGTGACAAAAGAGGAATTTTCACCATAACTCCACCTAGAAACTTAGGGTTGATAATTAAATTGGTAGAAAGAATATTCTTAGATATTTTAGGTGGATAAATCACCAAATTGATATTTACCCAAAATTAGATTAATGGAAGAAGAGTATTTTTATAAAACCCGATATTCTCATATAGAACCATTTCTTAATCTATTATGGTTAGGAAGGAATGAAATTCATAAAGTTGGAATTTTTCTTACGGTTAGAAGTTCAGTAGATTTTTATCTGAAGAAAATCCTTAGGAATCAAAGTTAGAAGTAAACCGAATAATTTTGGTTAGACCACGAGTGCGAGAGGGGTGGCCAGTAAACTACTTGCCCATCTCTCGAATCTGAATCAAGCAAAAGCCTCGTGACTAATTCCAATTCTTGACACAAAGAATAGACTACCATTGAATTAGCATAGTTTTTCCTTAACCGAAATCACCGAGAATCTAGTTGAAAATTCAGTCAAATGATGGGTAGATTACCCTGATGAGAGATCAATGATTCTCATTAAGAAAATTTGGATTAAGGGAAAAGGGTTTTGTGGAACGAATCTCGAACCGGGAATTCTACTTGCATAGAACCTTTGTTTTCTTTTAAAGGACTGTTTTATGCCATCCTCCCCCCCTTAAAGAAATCGAGATGTCCTCATCTCGTCATGAATTGGGGAGATAATCCTTTAAGAGTGTAGCTTCATCTTCCCAAGTTGTATCCTCTTCAGGAGGGTAATCTTTCCACTGTACTAGATGGTCTACAAGAGTTCTATTTTGGAGTTGCCTTTCCCCCTAGAATCTATGATGCTACTGGGCTGTAATTCAAGGACTCCTTGAGTAGGGATTATAACTTCATCAAGAATACGATCGAGACTGGGTACATAAGGTTTTAACAAACTTACATGAAATACATTGTGGACTTTGATATGGGCTGGGAGTTGGAGGTTATAGGCACTTTTATCTAGACACTTGATAACTGTATAGGGACCACAATACCTAGGGCTGAGTTTCTTATATTTCCCAAGTGATAGAGAACTTTGTTTGGGTCGCACTCATAGAAGAACTTTGTCTCCTTCCTTGAAGATCCTTTCAGACCTCTTGGTGTTAGCATAATGCTTTTGTCGATCTTGGGCAGCTTTAATATCCTTTTGGATTGCCTTGGTTTGTTCCTCCATCTCTTCTAACATTTTCTTGGATGCCTCAACTCTTATGGTCGGATCAGAGAAATTTAGAGGAGACAAGCATTCTTGCCCATAGAGTGCTTTGAATGGTGACATTCCTATGCTCTGATGATAAGATGCATTGTAGGCAAATTCTACCAGAGGAAGGTATTGAATCCACCTTCTTGGTTCCCGTCCACAATATGCTCTGAGAATGTCTTCAATTACTTGATTGACTCTCTCAGTCTGGCCATCGGTCTCTGGATGATAAGCTATGCTAACGCAAAGTTGAGTTCCCAGGGCTTGAAATAAGGACTGCCAGAACTTTGAAGTGTAGTCAGAATCCCGGTCACTTACTATCCTTTTTGGGAGACCATGAAGTTTGAGGACTTCCTTGATGAATATTCGAGCAACATCAGAAGCTTTGAAGGTCTTCTTTGCTGGTATAAGGTGAGCTACTTTGGTAAATAAGTTCACTACTACCAAAATGGAGTCATATCCTCCTTGAACAGTGGGGAGACTTGTGACAAAATCCATACTAATGCACTTCCACTTCATTTGGGGAATATCTAAGCCTGGTTGAATTTTCCTAGGCATCTTGACCCTTTCAGCTTGATCCTTTGGCATGAGAGACATTGCTTCAAGTACCGAAGGACATCATTTTTTAGGCCTGCCCAATGAAAGCTCCTTCTTACGGCATTTAATGTTTTTGCATAGCCTGGGTGTCCTACAGCAGCACAGCAGGACTATCATGAGCTTCATGGAGGATTAGTTTCTTTAAATCAGGATCCTTAGGGATACATAGCCTGTGATTGAAGTAGAGGCTTCCTTCATGAGTGGAGTATCCCTTGATTAGATTCTTCTCTTTCTCTAAATTTCCCCCTTCTTCTACTAACTTCATCATCCTCTGATAATCTGGATCATGAGATGAGACTTCTTCCGCCTTGACCAGTATGGGATTATTTGGCATTTAAATTGCACTCAAGAAAGATTTGCGGCGGCTAAGTGCATCTGCTACCACATTATCTTTCCTAGGGCAGAATTTGATGTCGAAGTCATATTCTTGTAGAATTTCAATCCATCTCCTTTGTCGCATGTTGAGGTTAGGCTGGGTGAAGATCCACTTCAGACTTTTGTGGTCAGTTACAAGCTGAAATTTGCCCCCCAAGAGATAATGTCTCCATAATTTCAGGCAATGAACAACTGCTAATAGCTCCAAATCATGGGTGGCATAATTTGCTTCATATTGCTTCAGCTTGCGGGAAGTATAAGCAACTGGTCTTCCTTCTTGGCCTAAGACACCACCAAGTGCTAGACTACTGGCATCAATAACCACTTCAAATTCCTTGGTGAAATCGAGAAGTTTCAAGACTGGGGCAGAAGTAATAATGACCTTGAGCTGATCAAAGCTGTTTTGATGGATTGGCAGCCACACTATTTTGCAATCCTTCTTAAGAAGATTCGTCAAAGGTGCAGCTACCAAGGCATAATCTTTGATAAAAATCCTATACCATCCCGTGATTCCCAAAAACCCACGAACTTCACGAAATGATTTAGGGGGTGGCCACTCCAGAATATCTTTGTCCTTGGCAGGGTCTACTAAAATGCCATCTTTGGAAACGATGAACCCAAGATACTCAATTTGATGAGTAAAGAAGGTACATTTGCTCTTCTTGGCATAGAGTTTGTGTCTGCGTAACAATTACAGAACTCTACGCACATGCTCCTCATGCTCTTCCATTGATTTGGAGTAAATTAAGATGTCATAAAAAAAAAACAAGCACAAATTCATCCAAGTAAGGACGGAATATATCTTACATTAGGCAGTTGAAGGTTGCAGGAGCATTGGTTAACCCGAATGACATTACAGTAAACTCATAGTGGCCATAACGGGTATTGAAGGCTGTCTTGGGTATATCTGCTTCCTTGACTTTGATCTGATAGTAACCAGACCTCAAATCTATTTTTGAGAAGACTTTGGTCCCATGAAGCCTGTTAAGAAGTTCGTCGATGCGAGGGATAGGATACTTATTCTTGATAGTGACTTGATTTAGTCCGATAATCTATGCAGAGGCGGAGAGTTCCGTCCTTTTTTTTTTTGGAAAAGAACAGGTGCCCTCCAAGGAGAGCTAATGGGGCATACGAATCCTTGCTCAATGAGTTGGGTAAGTTGCTCTTTAAGTTCAATGGCTTCAGGAAGGGACATTTTATAGGGCGTTTTTGAGACGGGTTGAGAGCTCCAGGGATCACCTCGATTTCATGATCGACTTCTCGCACGAGGAGGCGGTAGCCCTATAAGCTCGTCACACAGGGAAGATGTCAGAGAATTCTTGGAGCCAAGATGGTTTTGTCTCCTTACTAGGTTCAATGGCTTTGTTGAGCTTGACTAAGAAAACTTGCTGACTCTTACGTGTTCCCTTGAGAAGATGTTTTGCCTTGACTACCCTAGATTTAGGTTTTCATGTTATCCCCTGAATAGATATTACTTGGCCATGCTCATTTTCAAAAGTGATACTCCCCTGGTTACAATGAATGCTAGCTTTGTTTGCAATTAACCAATCCATCCCAAGGATTCCATCATAAATTCCTAATGGCAAGACTCTAAAGTGGCCATGAGTTCGCTCATTACCCAGCTCAAAATCAAGGTTTCCTATAGAGTGGCGAGATACTACTTCTTTCCCACTGGCTAACTCTACAGTCATTCTTCTAGCTGTTTTTTGACCCAAGTTTAATTTTTGCAAACACCTAGGAGAAAGAAACGAATGGGTACTGCCACAATCAATCAAAAGCTGAAATGGCTTACCGTGATAAGTGGCTGGGGTTTGGATTACACCAAATTGTTTATTCGGACCTTGGTGTTCTACTGCCACATGGACGGTGGCACGCTCTTCTTCAGCCATTTCCAAGGTTGGTTCTTCACTTATAATACAGGCGGTCCTAGCAACTGCTCCTCCGCGGCCTCTGCCACACCCACCGCCTCTTGCATCTTGGTGGATAGGGGTTCCATGGCCTTGATTTCCTCTGCCACCTTGGGGAAATGATGTTGCCATCTTGGGACAGTTGGCCCTAAAGTGTCCCGGCTCATTGCACTCAAAACACATAGGGCCTTCTGTGGAAGAAGCAGCATACGAGTAGGGGACAAAAGAGTTGCTTTGTCGCCCTTTGTTGTAGTAGGGAAAATTCTGTTGGGGTTTCTTGTAGGGTTGATATTTAGGATTTGCCTCAGGGTAAGATCTCTTTTGAGGCTTAGGTTTGTCAGTCCTCATTTCTTTCACAAGGGGCTTTGCTCGTATGAGAGCATCCTGTAATGTGCTTGGCCTCATTGCTTCAAGGCGGGAATCTAAGGGTACATTTAACCCTTCGCAGAAATGAGCCACTTGCTGGGAAGTAGTCATAGCTGGGGCATACTTCCGAAGAGTGATAAATTTGGAATAGTAGTCCTCAAGAGTTAAGCTGCACTGCCTAAGACTAAAAAACTCATTCATCTTTATGGATTCATGGGATGGGGGAAGATATCTTTCCTTCACGGCCTGCTTGATGTCTTCCCACATTTGAGAATGCTTGGTGACTTCATTGTCACGGCACCATTGTTTCCACCAAAGTTTAGCATCTCCGATGAGGCGAAACCATGCAAGCATAGACTGATTTGCTACTCCAGTACCAGCGGGCAGAGAAATAATCGTCCATCGCTTCAATCCAGACTTCAGAATCCTTCTCAATCTTTGAACATTCTCCTTTAAAGGAGGGAGGTTGCATTTGCTTGAGCAGGAGCTTCTTCTCCTGGATATCAGTGTAAAGTGCATTGGGAAGTGGAGGGTGATCGTCTTGGCCATCATTGTAAAAACAATTTTAAGATTACAAGATTCATACTTGCACAACACTTATTTTGGAGAGTAAAACATTGAAATCATTTTTTACAAGGACGAGTTTTATTACAAAGATCTGAGACTAATATAATTAGTCTTATTTGCCAGCAAGGGAAATTCCTAAGCTTGACTATGACATAAGGGTAGAGCGGTCCACATAGGCGAAATATGGGGGTTCCGCTGTAGTTTCTAAGACTCTAAAAACTGATGGTAAGGGTGGTAGACTCTGGATTGGGGTAGGTCCCAACACAGCTACAGGTAAGACCTGCATCACTTGGTCATACACCCAGCAATCCTGAGGTATACGAATTCCACCTATAGTCATAGAGGTGTTGGCCCTGGGGGATACCGAGACGAACCAAAATAAACGGATCATCTTTAACTTTTCAATCCAACGAATCCGCTTTAGGTCGGTGGTAAGATTCCTAATTCGATCTGCTCGGATGAAGAAATATCTCGGCCCATGACTCCAGAAATGTCTACCCCATCCTCTTTCAATACGAGAGAAATGAGGGAGAAACATCTTCTCTAGTATCTGCACCATGGTGTCACGGAACTCGAAATTTGAGGAGTGACTAGCAGTCTCGAAGATGCATTGGAAAACTAGAAACTTTGAGGAGGCATCTTCCTCTTCCTACAATCATTCAAACATCAATTCAACTTGTTTTTTTTAGCAGGATAATTTTATTAATTAGCATTATGTTAGGTAAAACATTCATTGTAAAACAATCCTTAAATGGCAATTCCTAGGAGCTAAGATCGGCTCTGATACCAATTGTAAGGTTCCCCCCTTCTAAAATAGGAGAAACACTTAAGATAGTCCACTAAGTCTTAACTTGGAGAAAATCTCCTATTTATCGACACCTTGACCATGTAGAGATTCAAGGATACGATTCATAGGTAAGACCTAGTCCTATCCCTCCCGTAGGGAGAGCGTGATCTTCTAAAAATCAAATCACCCATAGGGTAATTGATCATAAATTGGGTAACTACTAGACTTGATTTCTAGAGGCAACGCTTTTTTCCTCATCCATGCAAGGCACAGCTGCCGCTGGCCTAGTCTTCTAGAATAGAGTTGCCCAAGAACCTATTTATCTAGCATAGGGCTTTCACTTAATCTGTTGGAAAGCTACCGGACTAATTGGGTCCACCCGTCCGTAGGATGGTGCTGTTGGGGCATTCCATCCTCCCACTTTCCACCCTACTCACACGCGTCAGTTTGTTTTCTAATTAATCCTACCACAATGTTTGACATAAATAAACATGTTTCTTAAATTAAGTCCCTTTTCACAAGGTTTGTTAAAACAGTCTTTTTCCACAATACAATAATGCCAAAGACAAGATATATATAAAAAGTTTATACATGAATCAATTCCATACAAGCCAAACCGGCTCTCTAATTCTTTTACTTTATACTGCCGATGATCTAGAATTCGGCCTTCCAGGCTCTACATGCTGGGCAAAACCCTATGGGACCATACACCTCATCGTCGGTCGCGCTGGTGATTGAGGACTCAAGCCGGCCTGTCGCCCTCTCAGGCTCCATCGCTCGATCCTCCCGCCCCTTAGAGGGATGTCCGCGCACTAGGGTGGGCTTATTCACCACACTAGCCTGGCCCTTCAGAACTAGACAACATCATAATCTCTCGCCTCAATTGGCAAACCTTATTCTCCGAATATGGTATGAGCGATACCTTGGGCCATTCCTGGGCTTTGCATGACACCGCCTGGCTACACAAGCACGGAACGGAGGTAGCGTCGAAGCCAGGAAAAACTTGCACTCTTTAAGATAACAATTTCAATGCAATTCATTGAATACATCATCACTTAATTCGTAACTTCATACAATTTTATGTCATTACTTTAAAAGGAAAAGATACACATTTATTAACACCAATATTAAGAAAAAACTCTTCTTTAAAAGATGACCAAGCTAACCTGGCCACCATTTCCTTGAGGAGCTTGTAAAGGGAGGCTTGGAGCCGCATCGGGAGCATCTTCTCTAATCTCGTTGCGCGCTCCTCTCGAGAGGCAATATTCTGATGTTTCTGGGAAGGGGCCATCTTGGACATCGTCTTGTAGGGCTGCTGTCACGGTCGAAACGTTCTAGTCAGATCTCAATTTTGAGATCGTTTGCTCACCGTATGAACATAAGACCATAGCGCATGAACCCTCTCTAAGACAAAAACTTCTTACTAAAGTCCACGCAAATTGGGAGGGGAAAATTGTGAGATGTCCTAAACACAAAAACGTTTTGCTAAGACTTCCTGAACCGTTTGCAAACATCACAGCACTCATTTCAGGCATGTCTACATTCAATGTAAACATTCTGCCCACTCTGTTGCCTTTTGCAACCAACCTGCACTTGTCTTTAAAGTCTTCAACATAACAACCATCAGGGTTAAACCGAACCTGCAAACCCTGCTCAATCATCTAGCCAACTGAAACCAGATTCTTTGTTATGTTCACTACTACATAAAGTACATCTGCAAGGTACTTCACTTTGCCATCCTGCATAGACAATGGCACATCTCCAACATGGGCAATTGGATGAGCAGTGTCATTCCCTGTTTCCACAAAACCTGGTCTTTTCGGGTTTTTCATCTCCTTGAACCACTCCCCATGACTTGTCATGTGGTTCGAAGCACCTGAATCCACATACCATACATTATCTTTTTGTGCTGCATCAACATTTTCAGACATGGCATTCACGACATGCTGCATAACAAACAACCTTTCATTATCCTCATTATTTCTGCTTGAGGATGCATAGTTGTTTTGCTGCACTTTCCCATTTTGTATGTCAGCCTGCTTCTTATAACATTCTGCCTGCACATGTCCAGGCTTACCACAATAATAGCATTCACGTGCATCATTATACTGCCTTTGCCAATTTCCACGGCCTCTTTGACTCCCCCATGCCTCTGAATTTGCCTCTTCCACCTGCGTGTTGTTGTTGTGTATTCTGGGACTGTTGTTGCTGCTGTTGCTGTCCATAATTTTGATTACCTGTTCGGCCACCTCCTTGACCACGTCCACGGCCTCCTCTACCTCGTCCTCTTCCTGAACTTGTGTAGAAGGCCTGTTGCTCTGAACTGTTTTTGCTTTGTGAAGACTATAGGTCTTCACCCAAGCTCTTCTCTTCGTAGACACCAAATCTGTAAAGTTGGGAATGTTTTCCCGAGTCTGAATGGACATCTTGAATGCCTTGTATTGTGGCCCGAGACCATGTAGAGACAGACCTCCACCTTATCATCATCATCTAGTGACACACCAATAGATGCAAGGGATTCCACAATACCCTTTATCTTCAACGCATAGTCATTCACAGACATGCTCTTTTTCTCCACAGTATGAAGTTCATTCTTCAACTGTATCGTACGTGCCTTGGTATTTGTTTCATAAAGCTTTACCAAGGTGTCCCATGCCTCCTTGGGGGATTTGGCATCCTGAATGTGCCCAATCATGGTGTCCTGTATATACTAATGGAGAGCCAATACATGACTTTCCTGGCTCCTTGGTTCCAGTCTTTAAACTCTTTCACATCTGCAAACAGTAGGATTTATGTCCGGTATCTCCGGTGCCTCTTCATGCTCACCTTCTATGTAGTCCCAATAGCCCTTTCCCATCAGGAAATTCGTCAACCTGAACCTCCAAGCATGGAAGTTATTCTTATCTAGCTTCTTAGCACAATCTGGGTTATCCCATCATTTGACATCTTGCCAAACACATAATTTTACCAGAAACAGCACTCTAGTTTGTCCTGCACAAACTGCTGTATTTCCTGCACAGCGGTACTGTAGTACTCTCAAATGTCACAACCAGTGACCTCAATGTGCATACATACACCCAATGGCAACTGCAGACCTCTTTGCAGCACCCATAGTGTCTGCACAGTCAATCTATCTTCCTGCAGTTCTTAAAACAGAGTTCTGCAGAGAATCGATGACTTACCCGCAGTGCTCGAAATCGGCTGCTTTCTGAAAAACGGAGGTCTAGACGTGCCCGAAACGCATTTTTGACCCAGAAAATTTAGTCCGGTAGGACAGGAGATTTTCCCTATAGCTTTACTCCCACGAAGAAATCTCCTCAATCAGAGATCATTTTCGGTGCCTCCCGTAGAGCTCCCGACAAGGGTGTAGTCACCAAGACAAATAGGGAAGAGTAGTTGAAGCTCTTACCCTCGTACTGCTTCCTGTGGTTCTCTTGCTTGTAGCTCAGCCTTAGCATGAACCAGGCTCTGATACCATGAAAAGATGCAAGGGGGAAGAGAGCTTGAGCTCTTGCAAGCACACACACACTCACAAAACCCTAATAGAGAACACACAAGGTGAGAGGCTGAAAATCTTCTTCTTCTTCACACACCACTCAACACACCATATACACAATAAGAGTACTCATAATATGAAAGGTACTCAACCAAATACATACACAGGTTCTCTATAGTGTGAACCCGACTAAATGAGCTGGCGCTATAACTATGCCAGTCTCTAGAATGGCTGTCACACAACCCGTCATCCCACTGGCCGCATATCACCTAAGATCTCACCAACCATGCCAGTGGTGTAAGTGTGGGGCCTATCCCCCAGGCGGGTCATCGGTGTCCACCGCCTCACTAGACGAGCTCGATATCTCAACAAAGAGGTGGAGAGAATCAAGGAAAAGAGGTGGAGTGAATCATGGAGAAATCAGTGGGATTTGATGCTTTGATCATGTAAGCTCTATAAATTGAGGCATTGCCCTAATGAGAATTTGCTGGTTTTTGAGTATCCATGCCTACATTAATCTATTTGTTAATTACCCACTAATAATTATTTACTAATCACTTTGTTAATGATGTTGATTCTAGTGTTTGATCCACCATAGCTCATCATAATGCCCTAATTTCAACAAATCGAGATGTGAATGAATGAGATGTGATGTAAATTGGGATAGATGTGATATGTGATGTGAATGATTATGATGTGATGAGAATGGGAATACAGATGAAATAAATGAGGATTGACGTGGAACAATGTGGAAAGACGAGAGTTCGCTATAGAAACTATATTTATGACGTGTTTTTAAAAATGACTGTTTTATGTCAAGAATGCTAGGGAAGCATTTTGACCATCTTGTGAATGAGGTCGTGGAGACCTAATTTGATAAAGTTGTAATAGCTGACGGAGAGTCAATGGAGGATGTCTCACGTAGCAAGGTCGTCGGCCGAGGTCTTGACTAGCCTCGGTTCGATTTAAATGGTGAGCTTCCGGTATACGGTGGATGAGGGACCAAGGAAGCGGCCTATGAGTGAAGCGTTAGGTGACCTACGAAGGATCCTAGAGGGTGCAAACCATATGGTGCTTGGGCTCTGGGTCGCCAAAGATACCCACATCGGGGAAGATATTGGAAGAACAAGGAGTAAGAGTTGTTTTTTGAATTTGGGCATGGATCTGGTTGATTGACCTTTCTGGTCCTTAACGGATGAGTCAATGGCTCTTTTATATGGATCTGTTGGTTGATCTTGTTGATCATAGAGATTCCATTTTTATTTTTATAAGTGAAAAATATTACCGGTTACTATGAGCTAGGAACTATCGAAAAGGCCCTTGAGTGGATAGGTGGTGAGCATTCTGGTCGCCAATGATGCCATAGGCACACCGATGAAGGAAAAATTGGAAATTAGGATTCAACCAAATATTTTGGAGGATTATGATCAGAGACACTATGGTTTCATTAAATGATTGTTTTAAAGACAACTGATTCTGTGAAAAAGGTAATATTATATTGGGTGTGTAAGTTTGCATGAATATCCAGCTAGGGGGCCTGGGAACTCTTTTCCCTGGTACTCGGGACAAAACCTAACTAAATTCTTAAATGGATCCTATCACTACAGTGTTGGGCAGTCGGCTAACCCACAGGACTGGATGGTAGACTGGACTGATAGGTCCCTAAAATGAGACTCAATTTCTGTTATGGTACGATAAATGAAGTAAATCTCGGATAAAAATTGTTCTATGGAAAAGAATCAACGACTGTGCTTCTCAATGAGGAAAAAAGTGTTGGTCTCTATGATCCAAGTGCAATCTTTTCCTTGGTCTGACTATGGGGCTTACGGGTTCGGTCAGATCAGTTCAGTTAGTTAAGGCTAACGGGTTTGGTCAGATCAGTTCAGTAAGTTAAGGCTTTTAACTACGTTAGAGTAAATTTATCCTGGAGGAATCGCCTGTGCTTTCCGAGTGAGGGAAGTTTTTTCGGGTTCGGTTTTGGAAGAACATAGGGATTAGTCTCTTGTCCAGATATCTGTGGGCAAGGCCCCGAGTGAGGGACCCTACCCCACGCAAGAAGTGCTACTTCCACTACTAGCACTCCTGAATTCATTGCGTGGTGGGGACAGGGATCTTTTAGAGGACTTCAGTACCAAACATGACTCCCTTTGAGGCATATTTTGGAAGGAAACCTGATGTCTCCCATTTTCGTGTGTTTGGGAGCGATGCATATGTTCACATTCCGAAGAAGCAGAGGGGGAAGCTCGACTCAAAGTCCCAAAAGCTTGTCTTTGTGGGATATAACTCTCTTTCCAAGGGATACAGGTTGTATGATCCAAAGAGGAACGAGGTTGTCTTCGTTAGCAGGGATGTGGTTTTGATGAACATGTTCCGGTTTCCACTATTGTGATGAGCTGCCACTTCTTGGTGACCGGGATGATTCTAATGATTATTCCCAATCGATTGTTCCAGCTGGATAGCCTCAATCAATTGAGGAGGTTGAGCCTGTAGCTGGAGATGAGCCCCTGCCCAGCAGAAGGCTCTGAGTTCTATTTAAGTACCTAGGTGGTTGTTGGTAGACACCCTTCGGGAGTTAGGTGTTACTACGCAGCTTCCCTCCGAATGGACCACAGAGGACGGACCTCGAAGATCGCATAGAGTTTGTGTGATAAAAGTCATTTAGCAAAGATTTTATAGGTAAACTATGCTTTGATGTCTTGTATCATGCGGGACAAAGAGCCCACTTCCATCAAGGAAGCCCTTGCACAGGATACTTGAAGGAAAGCCATGCAGGTGGAACTGGATGCCATTGAGAAAAATAATAGTTGTTGGGAGTTGGTTCTCAAGGCCATCGAAACGGTCTGTCTCATTGGTGTCAAGTGGGTCTTTAAGATATACATCAGATGGGTTGGTGGACAAACATAAAGCCATACTTGTGGCTAAGGTTATGCTCAGCGGCCTGGCATCGACTATGAGGATACCTTTGCACCGACACAAGGATGACCACGATTCGGACTGTTCTTGCGCTTGCTTCTTCTCAACGGTGGCTCGTATTTCAGATGGATGTTAAATCTGTGTTCCTTAATGGTGACATGTAAGGAGGAGGTGTATGTTGATCAGCCTCCAGGCTTTGAGGTTCTAGGATCAAAGGGGATGGTTTATAGGTTGCAGAAGGCCTTGTATGGTCTAAAGTAGGCTCCCAAGGCTTGGAATCAGAAGATTGATTCCTTCTTTCTACGGACTGAATTTGAAAGATCGGTTGCAGATCCCAACCTATATCTCTTTTAGGAACACGGCATGGTCACGTTAATCATCCTTTATGTGGATGACCTCATTCTCATGGGGTCATATGGAGCACACTGCAATGACGAAGGCTACCCTGTCAAAGGAGTTTGAGATGACCGATTCAGGCTTACTCCACTTCTTCTTAGGATTGGAGATCGGGCAGACCCAGAAGGGGTTCTTTGTCTCTCAGTGTAGCGGTATGTCCATGAGTTGCTTGAGGCCTTTGGGATGGAGAACTACAAGCCTATCATGTCGCCAATGGACCCAAACATGAATCTTATAGTGAATGATCCTTGTGAGCCAATTGATGCCTCTGTACCGAAAGATGGTTGGTTCATTGATCTAGTTGTTGAGCACCAAATTGGACTTGAGCTTTCCTATGGGGTATTGAGCTCATTTATGCAGACGCCGTTGAAGTCTCATTGAGACGCAAGATTATAGATCTTGCGGTATCTATAGGGTACAAAGGATCTTGGACTCTTCTACACCACTAGAGGTGAAACGAAGGAATGAGTTCGACTCCAAGGTTGGAGTGACTCTGATTGGGGAGGAGATCTACATCAGGCTACAGTTTTTCCCTTGGCTCAGGTACTATTTCATGGAGCAACAAGAGGTAGCCAACTATTGCCTTGTCCTCGACAGAGGTAGAGTGCTAGGCTACTTTGAAAAGATGCAGGGGGGAAGAGAGCTTGAGCTCTTGCAAGCACACACACACACTCACAAAACCCTAATAGAGAACACACAAGGTGAGAGGCTGAAAATCTTCTTCTTCTCTACTCAACACTCAACACACCATATACAAGAATAAGAGTACACAATAATATGAAAGGTACTCAACCAAATACATACACGGGTTCTCTATAGTGTGAACCCGACTAAATGAGCTGGCGCTATAACTATGCCAGTCTCTAGAATGGCTGTCACACAGCCTGTCATCCCACTGGCCGCATATCTCCCATGATCTCACCAACCATGCCAGTGGTGTAAGTGTGGGGCCTATCCCCCAGGCGGGTCATCAGTGTCCACCACCTCACTAGAGCTTGATATCTCAACACTCCCCCTCGAGCTCAACTCCATCTCATGTACACCAAGCAAAGCCCTGAATCTGCGGAGCTTCTCTGTACCCAATGCTTTGGTGAAGATGTCAGCTACCTGATCCTCTGTGCTGACATAAACAAGGTCAAGGTCTCCTGCCAAGACCTTCTCTCTGATGAAGTGGTAGTGGACCTCTATGTGCTTCGTACGAGCATGAAAGACTGGGTTCCTGGCCAACTGTATACTGCTAATGTTGTCACAGAAAATGACAACTTGTCTATCCACTGATAGACCCAAATCTCTAAGTAGCTTTCTCAACCAAGCTACCTCACATGCTGCCATAGCAGCTCCTCTGTACTCGGCCTCCGTACTCGATAGAGCAACCGTAGGCTGCTTCTTGCTGCTCCAAGTCACAGCAGCACTCCCCAAAGAAAACATGAATCCACTGGTAGATCTTCTATCTGAGATACTACCAGCCCAATCAGCATCTGTGTACCCATGTACACATATCTCTGTCCCAGTCTCATAGAATAGTCCACAATGCAAAGTAGACTTCACATACCTCAGTATGCGTCTCACTGCATCCAAATGCGGTTTCCGTGGAACCTGCATAAACTGACTCACCAACCCAACAGCATAGCTCAAATCTGGTCTGGTGATCGTCATGTAGATCAAACTTCCTACTATGCTCCTGTACATAGTAGGATCCTCCAAGATCTCTCCTGAATCTGCACTCAACTTGCCATTCTGATCCAATGGCACAGAAATAGGCTTACAGCCTGTCATACCATACTTGGACAACATGTCCAAGCCATACTGTCTCTGCAGTAATCCAATACCATGTGGTGACCTAATCACCTCAATGCCCAAGAAATATCTGAGCTCCCCCAGATCCTTCATCTCGAACTTCTGTCTAAGCAAGATCTTTACATCAAAGATCTCTGCATCATGGTCCCCCGTAATGATCAAGTCATCTACATAGATGACAACAAGCACAACCCCTCTATCACCATGTCTCACATACAATGAGAGATCTGCATTGGCTACATGAAAGCCAATAGTGACAAGATATTCAGAAATCTTATCAGACCATGCTCTTGGTGCTTGCTTTAAGCCATACAAGGCTTTCTTTAACCTGCAAACATACTCGGGGTGACCCACATCCTCATATCCAGGTGGCTGCAACATATACACCTCTTCTTGCAAATCCCCATGCAAGAATGCATTCTTTACATCCATCTGATGTAAAGACCATTGCTTTGACGCAGCCACTGCTATCACAACTCTCACCGTTGCCATCTTGGCAACTGGGCTGAAAGTTTCCTCATAATCAATCCCATATGTCTGCGCATATCCTTTGGCTACCAATCTAGCCTTGTACCTGTTTATGCTTCCATCACTGTTATGTTTAACTTTGTACACCCACTTGCATCCAATGGCTTTCTTGCCTTCAGGCAATTGCACTAAGTCCCAAGTTTCATTTCCATATAGTGCATCCATCTCCTCATCCATAGCTTTCTCCCAATACACATTTCCAACAGCCTCATCAATGCATGTGGGCTCAACAACCTGCACAACCTTTGCCATATATGCATAGTGATGTGCCACATAACCATCATAGGTAAATCTCTGCACAGGATTTCTCACTCTCCCAGATCTTCGCAGCTTCTTATTCATGGCTTCCATAGCCTTCTTTACACCAGGTGTTCTCATAGCTGGGATCCCAAGCTCCTCATCAAGGCTCATATCTGAGCCACTAGACTCTCCATCAACATGAGAATGCCCTGCAGAAATGTCAGGCATACCAAGGGGCTCAACCACTTTCTCTTTTCCTTTACGTGATGTACTAATCACATTTGCAGGGCTGGTATTATGACGCAGCCTGCCACTCCATGGTCTATCAATAGACCCACTAGATGAGGACTCTCCTGGTCCACTCAAAGACTGTGATTGCTGACCTGCATTCTGTGCAACCACACTTCCACTCACATCAGCCCCAACAGCTTCTTTTTCAGCAGCATACCAGCTGCTCATCTCATCAAAGACAACATCCCTGCTTACCCTCAACTCACGTGTAGCAGGGTTATAACACCTGTATCCCTTTTGCTCAAGGGAATACCCAATAAACACACATTTTTCAGCTTTCGGATCCAGCTTAGTTCTCAGCTCATCTGGCACATGCACATATGCAATGCATCCAAAGACTTTCAGATGAGACAAATCTGGTTTTCTGCTAGTAAACCTCTCCTCTGGAGTTACATCATGTATGGCTGCAGTTGGAGTCTTGTTCATGATGTATATTGCTGTAGAAACAGCCTCAGCCCAATAGCAATGCGGCATATTCTTCTCTTCCATCAATGCTCGCGCAATCTCAGCAATGTGCCTGTTTTTCCGCTCAGCAACTCCATTTTGCTGCGGAGTATATCTGCATGTGAACTGTCTCCGAATACCATTCTTCTTCAAGAATTCAGAGAACTCATTGGAGAAGTATTCTCCCCCTCCATCTGACCTTAGGCACTTTACATATTTCCCTGTTTGCTTTTCAACCAAAACTCTAAAATTCTGAAAGTGAGTGAACACCTCACTCTTCTCCTTCATGAAATATACCCACACTTTTCTTGTGTGGTCATCAATGAAAGTGACATAGTACCTGCAGCCTCCCATAGACACGGTCTTCGTAGGACCCCATACATCTGAATGCACAAGATCTAGTGCATTTCTGTTCACATATCTGTTACGTGGAAGCACATGCTTTGTTTGCTTCCCAAATTGGCATGCTTCACATATTTTCTGCATACCTTCCACTTTAAATTTTGGCAGCCCTGTCACAATTCCTTTTGTCTGCATAGACTTCAATCTCTGCACATTTACATGTCCAATTCTTTTATGCCATATGTCTGTGTCTGCAACAACGCCTGAACCATTTGCAAACATCGCAGCACTCATTTCAGGCATGTCTACATCCAACGTAAACATTCTGCCCACTCTGTTGCCTTTTGCAACCAACCTGCACTTGTCTTTGAAATCTTCAACATAACACCCATCAGGGTTAAACCGAACCTGCAAACCCTGCTCAATCATCTGGCCAACTGAAACCAGATTCTTTGTTATGTTCGGTACATGAAGTATCTGCAAGGTACTTCACTTTGCCATCCTGCATAGACAATGGCACATCTCCAACGTGGGCAATTGGATGAGCAGTGTCATCCCCTGTTTCCACAAAACCTGGTCTTTCCGGGTTCTTCATCTCTTTGAACCACTCCCCATGACTCGTCATGTGGTTCGAAGCGCCTGAATCCACATACCATACATTATCCTTTTGTGCTACATCAACATTTTTAGACATGGCATTCACGACATGCTGCATAACAAACAACCTTTCATTATCCTCATTATTTCTGCTTGAGGATGCATAGTTGTTTTGCTGCACTTTCCCATTTTGCATGTCAGCCTGCTTCTTATAACATTCTGACTGCACATGTCCTAGCTTACCACCACAATAGTAGCATTCACGTGCATCATTGTATTGCCTTTGCCAGTTTCCACGGCCTCTTTGACTCCCCCTGCCTCTGAATTTGCCTCTTCCACCTGCGTGTTGTTGTTGTTGTTGATTTTGGGACTGTTGTTGTTGCTGCTGCTGCTGGCCATAATTCTGATTACCTGTTCGGCCACCTCCTTGACCGCGTCCACGGCCTCCTCTACCTCGTCCTCTTCCTAAACTCGTGTAGAAGGCCTGTTGCTCTGAACTGTTTTTGCTTTGTGAAGACTGTTGGTCTTCACCCAAGTTCTTCTCTTCGATAATCAGCATAGACACCAAATCTGTAAAGTTGGGAATGTTTTCCCGAGTCTGAATAGACGTCTTAAACGCCTTGTATTGTGGCCCGAGACCACGTAGACAAACTTCCACCTTGTCATCATCATCTACTGACACACCAATAGATGCAAGGGATTCCACAATGCCCTTTATCTTCAACGCATAGTCATTCACAGACATGCTCTTTTTCTCCACAGTATGAAGTTCATTCTTCAACTGTATCTTACGTGCCTTGGTGTTGGTTTCATAAAGCTTTACCAAGGTGTCCCACGCCTCCTTGGGGGACTTGGCATCCTGAATGTGCCTAATCATGGTGTCCTGTATACTAATGGAAAGCCAATACATTACTTTCCTAGCTCCTTGGTTCCAGTCTTTAAACTCTTTCACATCTGCAGCAGTCGGATTTATATCCGGTATCTCCGGTGCCTCTTCATGCTCACCTTCTATGTAGTCCCAATAACCTTTTCCCATCAGGAAATTCGTCAACCTGAACCTCCAAGCATGGAAGTTATGCTTATCCAGCTTCTCAGCCACAATCTGAGTTATCCCATCATTTGACATCTTGCCAAACACACAACTTTACCAGAAACTGCACTCTGGTTTTTCCTGCACAAATGTTGTATTTTCTGCACAGCGGTACTGTAGTACTCTCAAATGTCACCAACAGTGACTTCAATGTGCATACATACACCCAATGGCAACTGTAGACCTCTTTGCAGCACCCACAGAGTCTGCACAGTCAATCTGTCTTCCTGCAGTTCGTAAAACAGAGTTCTGCAGAGAATCGATGACTTACCCGCAGTGCTCGAAATCGCCTGCTTTCTGAAAAACGGAGGTCTAGACGCGCCCGAAACGCGTTTTCGGCCCGAAAAATGTAGTCCGTAGGACTGTATAGTTGCCCTATAGCTTCAATCCCGCGAAGAAAGCTCCTCAATCGGAGATCGTTTGCCGGTGCCTCCCGTAGAGCTCCCGACAAGGGTGTAGTCACCAACACAATAGGGAAGAGTAGTTGAAGCTCTTACCCTCGTACCGCTTCCTGTGGTTCTCTTGCTTGCAGCTCAGCCCTTAGCACGAACCAGGCTCTGATACCATGAAAAGATGCAGGGGGGAAGAGAGCTTGAGCTCTTGCAAGCACACACACACACTCACAAAACCCTAATAGAGAACACACAAGGTGAGAGGCTGAAAATCTTCTTCTTCTCTACTCAACACTCAACACACCATATACAAGAATAAGAGTACACAATAATATGAAAGGTACTCAACCAAATACATACACGGGTTCTCTATAGTGTGAACTCGACTAAATGAGCTGGCGCTATAACTATGCCAGTCTCTAGAATGGCTGTCACACAGCCTGTCATCCCACTGGCCGCATATCTCCCATGATCTCACCAACCATGCCAGTGGTGTAAGTGTGGGGCCTATCCCCCAGGCGGGTCATCAGTGTCCACCGCCTCACTAGAGCTCGATATCTCAACATACTTGTGGTGCTTTGCGAGGTTTTGTGGCTACGGAGGTTGCTTGGCGAGATTGGGTTTCCACATAAGGAGCCCACGGTCATCCCAATGTGTGATAACTAGAGCTATATCGCTATTGCTCAGAACCTGATCTTCCATGCCTAGACCAAGAACATAGAGATACGATATCACTTTGTTCGTGAGAAGATCTTGGCTAGTGACATCTTGCTTCTTTATTGTTCGACGGAGGACAATGCGGCGGACCTCTTCTCATGAAGTCTCTACCTCAAGCTATGCTCCGGTTGCACTCCATCTCACTGGGGTTGGTTCCACATCCACCAAGAGCTGAGAGGGGTGTTAGCAGTCATCTCCTGTCTGTACACTATGTTAGGGCCTCTATTGTGGGTGTGCCCGCCCAGCTTTGGTGTGTCCCCATTTTTTGTCACTTCCATGTATTTTTTCCATTTTTTCTGGGTGTGGGTGGGCTGTCGGTTGCCCCTTTTGCTAGCCGACTGGCTGTTTGATACCCAACCTGCTATGCAACCTTGGCCGACTACCCTTCTGCTCTAGTAGCCGACTGGGCTTATTGCTCATCATGGGCATGCTGTCAGCTATTTTTATGCTAGCTTAACAGCAGCCTGGGGCCATATAAAATGGCCCCTTGCAACCCCACACTCTCCATTATATATTTCTGGGATTTATTGTTGGTGTATATAGCAAAGTTACACTAGCTTCTCTCTCTCTTGCTTTCGGCCTCTTCCTCTTCTCGTGAATCCTCCTTAACTGGTTGGCAGACTTATCAGGATGTGCTTCGTTCTATTGTTAAGGATACCCTACCCTAATCGTGTTGTGGGAAGTTTCCTATCTGTCGTCGAGCTCGAGCATGGCTCAAGAGATCCACCGTAGTCGCTCGTCACACTACCGTCCTCCCGCATTCATTGTCACACTAAGGTGGTTGCTCTAATCCAATGAGTGATGCAAGCTCTCTTGCGAAGATCATGTGGGATCTCCGTAGAAGAGGATCGCGTTGGTTAGCCTAATCACGAGAGAGAGAGAGAGAGAGAGAGAGAGAGAGAGAGAGAGAGAGAGAGAGAGAGAGAGAGAGAGAGAGAGAGAGAGAGAGAGAGAGGGAACTAGTGATTAGCACTCCCCAAACCCTAACCCTAAGCACACCACACATGCTAGATTAGAGTTACAAGAGAGAGGGAGAGAGATAACACTCCGCTTCTATTTCACAAATGAGAGAATGAGTTACAAACAAGAGAAATTGGCTTTTATAGTTCCAAGCATTTTCCCACTAGGCTGCTCGAGAGTAAGTGACCCAGGCACCCAAAACATAGTTACAAGGCCTTTCTCTATGGTTTGGCCAACTGAACAAGATCCTCTTGCCTATCCTTTGAAGCTCAGTACTTGGGAGCATCTTTAGGGCATTTATCTCATCAAATGATGGGATTTACAATATAGCACGGGCTCCCATAACATTTAAGTGTGCGGATATAGTTGTCATAGGAATGTGTCAACCAGTATGTGGTTAACACATACTGGTTGACATACTCCCCTTCCTGAAATCGATCACATTCTCATGATTGGTGAGAGGTTGGTGAGACATGCGGGGAAGGTTGCACTTGGTTGGTTCTCCTATCTCTTCAAAAATGAGAGGGGGTCGGGAAGTTAATAAGATGGAAAGAAGTTAGTAGAGTTCTGACGATTAATTATCCAGCTAGTCGGATGGGCTCTTATAAGTTTGCTTTGTATATGCCCAATAGTACTCTTTATTTCATTTTTTGTGTGTTTTTTTTTGCCTTTGCAATGGGACATCCTCATTAGAGGAGTCAGAGTACTTGAATGAGTAGACTAGCATCATGGAATGCTTAAAGGCCAATAGGTAGTATGATTAAAGAGGAGTTAGTAAAACAATGAGGTTAGTAAGCAAGTGGCAAGGGGGGAATTCTGGAGGGAAAAGGAGGCAACACGCATGGAGACTACTTGCGCTCGAAGATGTTATATGTCGATGGAAATGTTCATGAAGCTTTAGCATCTTTGTTAAGACACTGTGATGGGTATCTTGGCTCCCGTGGATGTCAAGATACCCATCTTTGTCAAGACATCAGGTTGTAGTGTTCTCTCTTTTCTCTTTATGATTTGTCTTCTTCTATCATTGGAGCTCTGGGATCCTGTGCTGATAGGAGTGGTAGTTGATGTGGCGAGGATCCATAGGTGTTGAGCCAAAGAAGAAGTTTTGGGTAGGATTGATTAGACATGAAGCGTAGTTATTCAAGTGTAGTAGGGGTGATTAAGAAGATCCAGACAATGGGTTGTACCATGGATCAGGCTTGCACCCACCATGGTCCTCCCATCCAAAGATGTACTTGGATGGCTGTCGATGATGAAGCTTTATACAATGTGTGCACATAGGACAGAGCCCAGTGAGATTTGCAAGTGTTGTGCATGGGCGAGGGCAAAAGGTGTGCTCGTGGTTCTAATCACCTAGAGACTCTCTCTCTTTTTTTTTTGGGTTTGACAGGTGTTTATTGGTCAGCACCCCTAAAGAGGGTTTTGTACTGAGAGTGGCCCATGTGGCTAGAGTTGTGAGCTTACCTTTGAGTTTATCTTTGAGTGGTTAGATAAGCTTACCCATGTTTAGCACTACCCTTGGTTTAGTGAGACGAAGTCGAGGGGCAGGGTGGAGCTTCGTGGATGAGGCTCCGTGGGTTGAAAGGGTTGGGTGAATTGAGCTTTGGAGTGCCCATGGGTTGGGTGTGGTGTGCCCATTGGTCGCCAAACCATCTTTGTTGATTGGACACGTACTGGCATGGTGGGTGTGGTTTGGGCAAACTGCTGAGGGGTATGCCTTGGGAGCCAAATGATGGAATTTCTATCATGGAAGCCTTGGACTTCTAAGAGACATTTGGGCACCCAACGCTGTCGAGTGATGAAGGTCCGTGGAGAGGCTTCTGGCTTTTTAGTCGACGAGGCTTTGAGCTATGAGGTGGTTATCAACACGAAGAAGAGGCTTTTGATTGTTGGCTTCGTTGTGCCAAACTTGTGGTTGTGGGACCTTTTGTCGTGGCTCCTTGGAGAGTTGTGGTGGATGAGCACAAGCAACATTCTTGGGTAGCCAGATGTGAGTGTTGCCTTCATAGTAGCCTTGTGCTCGTCAGGTGGTCGAGGACTAGCCAACATTGAAGCTTTGTCTCTTAGGGTTGGTGTGTGTGGTCTTAGTTGGATTTTTGTGCTTGGGTTTTAGAGATGGCCGTTTGGGGATCCATAGTTCTATGTAGACATCGTAGAATCCCTAAGTGGCAACAAGATTCTTTGGCACCCACCATTTATTGTCATGATAAAGATATGAGGTCGAGGTGCTTGCAGTGTGGGTGGTTGAGAATGTAGAGTTGAGGGGCAATGTCAACGATGGGGCTTGTTTGTCATTAGTGGGTGGTGTCGACAGTGGCCAATCAATCGGCTTTGGTGAGGCATGAGGTGGGGGAATAGGGGAGACTGCCGATGATGAGAGGAGGGGGCGTGAGGTAGAAGAGCAGTCGAGGGTGAAGGTGTGTGGATGCTTTCCTCTTGGGGACATAAGAGGACGGCGGCCTTTTTGCCTGTTGATTTCCATGGTGGCCATTTCTTCACGCCAATTGATTTGGTAGTGAGTGGCATCAATCTACTCTTTTCCAATGATAATTTGGCCTTGGAGTACTCTTGCATCTATAACGTGAAATCGGCACTCCAACTGGTTATTTCCAATAGAAATTTTAGGAATGAAATACCCAACACTCATTAGACGGATTTCTTGTGAGATTTGAATGTAAGTGTCATTTGTTAATATGTGTTTTCCAAGATCTTTCCATGCCTCCAAGAATATGGGATTGGTGTGGACCATACGATATATGTGATTTTGTGACCATTGTAGACCATTCCCGATCAGGAGTCCAATCCATATTCTTGGTGGGTTGAGTTCTGGTGGTAGTTCAGGGGTAGTGAGGGGAGACTTACCAGTTGTTGGAGAGGGTGTGAGAATACCCTTTGTGGAAGCAGTTTTTGGGAGTAGAGGACAAGAGTCGATGCACTCCCCGCCTAGAGGATCATTGTTACCTTGCCTTGGGGAAGCTTGAGGGTAGCTATGTTGTCAACGGAGTTGATTGTTCTGGACCTAGCTTCCTCTGAGGATGACTGCTTCTTTTATCTCACATGTGGGAACCACATAGAACTTACAAGCTAATGGGTTAGATATAGTATGTATAGTTTGTGTAAAAGACCCAAGGCTTTGTATGCATTGCCACTAGGTAATTGAACTTTGGCATGGGGCGGATTTAAGAGAGGGTTTGCCTAGAGAGGCCCAGGTTTCACATGGCAAAAGATTATGGGGCTAGCTGTGGGGGAGATAGCAAGGCATGTTTTCTTTGCATATTTCTACCAAAGGGGAAATCTATCCAGACCTGAAGGGTGGTTGTTTTAGGTTGTGGAGCTACACTCATACTCAAGGTGTTAAGCAAGGTAATGGCCTTGTAGGATTCATGAATGGTCTGGCCATTTGGGAGCACAAATTGTGTGGTGCCAAGTTTGCGACCTAGGAGGGTGTCAAGTGTAGCAAGGATTTGAAGCCAATCATGGTCGACTTCATCACTATTGACAGAAGTGACCATGCATAGCACCCACATGTCATCAAGGGCTTGATGACAAGCATCACAAACCAGGAGATCATGTTTACACTAGAATGATTTAAATACTCTTGGTGAACTTCTAATTAATTTTAGTGAGTTAAAAATTGAAAAATGGTCAGCCATACAAAGGAGGTTATGGCAAAAATTTTTAAAAATTTGTGAAATAAATTTCATCTTTTATTAATCAAAAAGAGTAATCCCCATCGTTTAGAGTATTCTAAAAGTGTCATTTTCATTTATGCATAGAAAGATGCATATTGATTAATTTTTATAAAATAATGATTTTCAATAGAATTAAATTCTATGAAAGATACTTATTGATAATTTTTTATTATTATGAAAGTGTTACTTTCTCCATTATGGATTTTTATGCATAAAATAATGCATAAAAGTATAATTTTTATTACAAAAGAGTTACTTTCATCATATTGATTTTTATGCATAAAAGTATGCATAAAAGAATATTTTTTTATTATAAAAGTGTTACTTTTATCATTATTGATTTCTATGCATAAAAGTATGCATAAAAGAATATTTTTATTATAAAAGTGTTACTTTTATCATAAATGATTTTTATGCATAAATGGGTGCATAAAAGATATTTTTTAAATTAAAAGTGTGATTTTCATCATAAATGATTTTTATGCATAAACATATGCATAAAAGATAATTTTTTAATATTAAAAGTGTGATTTTCATCATAAATGATTTTTATGCATAAATGGGTGCATAAAAGATATATTTTTTATATTAAAAATGTGATTTTCATTATAAATGATTTTTATGCATAAACATATGCATAAAAGATATTTTTTTAATATTAAAAGTGTCATTTTTATCATAAATGATTTTTATGCATAAATGGGTGCATAAAAGATATTTTTTTAATTAAAAGATGATTTTCATCATAAATGATTTTTATGCATAAATGGGTGCGTAAAAGATATTTTTTTATATTAAAAGTGTGATTTTCATCATAAATGATTTTTATGCATAAACATATACATAAAAGATATTTTTTTATATTAAAAGTGTGATTTTCATCGTAAATGATTTTTATGCATAAATGGGTTCATAAAAGATATTTTTATATATTAAAAGTGTGATTTTCATCATAAATGATTTTTATGCATAAATGGGTGCATAAAAGATAAAGTGTGATTTTCATCATAAATGATTTTTATGCATAAATGGGTGCATAAAAGATAAAGTGTGATTTTCATCATAGATGATTTTTATGCATAAACTTATGCATAAAAGATATTTTTTAATATTAAAAGTGTGATTTTCATCATAAATGATTTTTATGCATAAACATATGCATAAAAGATATTTTTTATATTAAAAGTGTGATTTTCATCATAAATGATTTTTATGCATAAATAGGTGCATAAAAGATAATTTTTTATTAAAAGAGTGATTTTCATCATAAATGATTTTTATGCATAAACTTATGCATAAAAGATATTTTTTTATATTAAAAGTGCGATTTTCATCATAAATGATTTTTATGCATAAAAGATATTTTTAATATTAAAAGTGTGATTTTCATCATAAATGATTTTTATGCGTAAATGGGTGCATAAAAGATATTTTTTTATTAAAAGAGTGATTTTCATCATAAATGATTTTTATGATGATAAAAGTGTGACTTTCATCAGAATTGGATTTTATGCATAATTAGATGCATATAGAATCTTTATAATTAAATAAGGGTTCTCTTTAATCCTCTGTTAATTTTCGTAAAAATTAAAAAAATGAATAAGTAGATAATATGTGAGAGGAAATTCTACCGTTTCATATTCACTAAGATGGGAATGAGAAAATTCAAATAAACTATCGAAGTCGGAGATTAAGATAAATGATTATTTTATTCCTCCTAGGAATTCATGTTTAGTTTTGAAATCTGTAAGTAAATATTCAAGGAACGAAATTTAGAAAAATTACTTTTCAAGAAAGATAGTTTAGGAAGAACCTTTCCAGACCCCCAAAACTCTGATTCAAACTATTGACCAAGACCTAATTCCTTTGTCAATTTCAATCAATGACGATGTGCCCAGTTTAAGAAAAATGTACTCAAATCTCCCACCGAATCTGAAACTAAGTTAAGACTTTTGATTTTGATCTGAGGATCACGTTAACAGAATTCAAGGAATTCTATTTGGAATTCAGACCTGGATCTAGAAGTATTGGGATACGGATTTAAGATTTTTAATGGTTTTCAAACAAAATCAAAATCAAAACTGAAAACTTGCATAGAAACCCTCTTTTCTTAAAGGACTGTCTTATGCCAGAATGCTGGGGAGGGAGCATTTGGCATATATGTTTATCTAAGGGAAGTTCGGTTGCAACAGCTGGCGGGGAGTGTTCGAGGGACAGCTCACGCGGCAAAAATCTGCCCAGGTCTTGACCAGCCTGGGTATGGTGAAAAATGGTGTGCTTCGATAGGATGGGCGAGGGCCGACGAAGCGGTCCCTGAGTGAAGTGCCAGGACACCTAAGGAGGATCCTGGAGGGTTCTGACGAGGTGATGCACGTTGGATGAAATGATTATTGTAATCTGTTTACTGGATCTCGTTGCTGGCCAGCTGGTCCCAACGGAGAGTCCAGATTGGTACTATTTTTGTTGAACAAGGGATTGAATGGAAATTTCGAATTATAGAATCTGTGATCATATCTGTTTTGTCAATGGTTATTTTATATTAAAGTTTTAAAGAGGAATGTGTGCGTATCTGTTTTCTAAAGCTAAAGTTAAGAAAGGCATTTCAATTATGGGTGGGTGAGTACTTGTTTGGATCTACCGATTCCAGTGGGGCAGGGTGGTGGCTAACCCATGGGCCGGATGGGGTTAGGCTGGAATCAGTGGAGTTTTAATAATCAAACTGAAAAATCTTAGGATTACGCTAGGATTCGAGTAGCTAATTAATTCCCTGATAAATTTCTCAATTGATTGGATCAACGGCTATGCCTGATCTTGATTAGGAAAAAAGCGTTGAAATCACTCAAATGATCAAATTATATCAGTGATAGTTTCCTTCTATCTGGTTTATTTAGGTGAAGGATAGTTTAGATTTGATCTTGTTAGAAAAATTCGTTAAGAAAATTCAAAAAGGTGGAATCGTCCTCGCTTTCTAAGCATGGAAAATTTTTCCGGTTTCGGTTTTTGGAGTGACCACCAGCCTAGTCTCGTGCCCGGACATTCGTGGGCGAGGCCCTGAGTGAGAAACCCTGCCCCGCGCATGAGGGGGTTGCTTCCGCTGTCAGCTACCGAGAGTCCGGTGCGCGGAGGGGACAGAGGGATCTCACAGTTGGTATCAGAGCTTTGCTGAAAACTTAATAAAGATAAATAAATTCTTATCAGAAATTGATAATGAAAACTCAGAAAAAGCATTTTCATAATGTATTTTCATTCCGTAAGCTTCTTTAATGAAGAATTTTTAATCAAAGAAATTGTTTTTATAGATGGAAGTTCCCTATTTATCTTGTATTCCCAACCTCATCCAGTCTCAAGATATGACTGCGTTCGCCTTCGAGCATCTCATTTCTTCCACTTTAACTCGAACAAGCCGAGCTAGACTCGCATGCCATTTCGAGGATTTATATTTTCCTAACCCAGTGGAGAAACTACAACATAAGTGGTTTGCAGGGCAATATGTCCACGCCTCTTGCGACCGTCGTATCAGGGCATGGCTAGGACCCAGTACCGTCGTCTTATGCGACGCCCGAGGAGATTTTGAATTCTGGAGCCGAGCTGCTCTATGTACATATTGTAACTTTTATATAAATAAAGAAATGTTTTCCGGAGAAAAATTTCATTTTGTATAAGTGATTGTTTATGGACGATCTGATAAAGAAAAATCTATTATCGGACATATGTCATAGATCTCCAATAAGATCATTGTCTTGTTTAAGAAATTGTTTTTTTTTTCGAACCTCATAATGTCTTAGGATCTCGTGGATGATATCAAAATAAAAATTCAATAATATATAAACTTTTGGCAGAATCATAAGACGAGGAAACCGTGGCCGTCAGCCAAACCCTCTCTCTGAAGATGACGAGCTTGACCCTGATGTTCGCAAGGCTCTTCATAGGACTCAGCCAGGACCCTTCAAAGGAGAAGGGAAAAACCTAGGCGAGGCTGTGGAGAAATGGGTGGAAGCCATGGAAGAATATTTTGACATCACAGGCTATGAGCGGAGCAAAATGGCTATTGCCCGGCTAAAAATAGTGGAAACAGCCAGGGTAGCATGGAGAAACCACTGTGACACCAACCGTCTGGATAGAAATACTCAGTCCTGGAATGACCTAAAAACCTATTTGAGAAAGAGATTTTGTCCCCCTTGATTTTTGGAAATCAAAATGAACGAATTCTTAGAGCTAAAGTAGGAGAGCAAAACCATCGAGGAATATCACCAGGCCTTTGCTCTTCTACTCAAATATTCACCACCTCTAGATGAAGAACAACTCATGGCCAGGTTCATTCGGGGAATGAACGAACCCTTGGACACACTGGTCAAAAATGCCAAGCCAGTGTCCATGGCTGAAGCAGTAAGAATGGCAAAGGATTTTGCCAAAGCCTTTGTAGTAAAGGTCCAGCCAAAGCCTGCACCCTCTAACTTTAAAAGATTCCAAGCCCAGGGAAGTACTTCAAACTTTCCACCCCCGAAGAGACAGCAAGGCCTGAATCAGAATCAGGATGCAGGAAGATTCCGAAGTGAAGGAAGACCCTTCCCCCATAATACTTTCTCAGGAGCCCCCCCTCTTTCAAGAAATCAGAAGGATGAACTCAGAAGTGAAAATCGATGTTTTGGATGCCAAGGTTTTGGTCACCAATTGAAAGACTATCTGACTCCTGCCATGTCAAGGGGACAGGGAAGTCAAGGACCCCGAGTTCAGAGACCAACCCCTTCATACCAATCTAATCAGGGTCCGTCTTGCCCAAGCCAGGGAAACCCCAGAAGAACTCCAGCTCAGCCATCTGCCTCTGTCCAGAGTAACCTCAGAACTCCTTCCCAGAACTGGGGCAACCAAAGAGAAAGAGTTCCACCTCAGACTGCAGAGCAGCCAGAGCAGTCACAATTTCAGATGTAGTAGAAGAGGAAAGAGGGCAGATCTTTGCTGCAATTGAAAACCAAGGACCTAACCGCCAGTTCTCAGTCATCCATACTTCGGCAAAATATTAGGGTAAGCCTTTTAAGCTTTTGATTGATTCAGGCAATTCTCATTCATTCATTTTCCTTGGATGCTTACATAAGCTAGTCTTAGAACAGAAATCAGGGAAACCTATGCAAGTTGAATTGGCCAGTGGGAAGACTCTTTTCACTCACCATGAGACATATCTTATCCAGTTCAAACTAGATGGTAATGTAACCGACTGTCAGTTCAAAGTCTTACCTCTAGGAGTTTTTGACGGGATCCTTGGAATGGATTGGCTCCACAAAAATCAAGCTGATATACACTATCACAATGGAACCATTTCCTTCCATGACCTTCACGGGAACAAAGTTCAAGGAACTGGAGTTTCCGAATCCCCAGACCTTCAATTAGTAAAAGCTTCTAGGTTGCTAAAAGGACTTAGAAAGAAGCAACAAATTTATGTTGTCAAAATGAACCCAGTAGACTCAAAGCTTAAGGCTAAAGAACCAGAATGGTTAAATGAATTTGATGATCTATTCCCAACAGAGCTAATTGAAATGCCTCCAATCCGGGAAGTAGATCATGTGATTGAATTGACCCCTCGAAGCTCAGCCAGTAGCCCTGCGCACGTACAAAATGCCAATTCTTGAAGCCATTGAGCTCAAGGAATAGCTTAGGCAGCTGTTAGAACAAGGGTTTGTAAGACCCAGTGTTTCACCTTGGGGTGCGCCAGTTCTCTTTTAGAAAAAGAAAGATGGAACGCTTAGACTCTGTGTGGACTACAGAGGTCTAAATCAACAGCGTTCCATCTTTCTTTTTAGAAAAAGAAAGATGGAACGCTTAGACTCTGTGTGGACTACAGAGGTCTAAATCAGCTTAACAGTTAAGAATAAGTATCCTATCCCAAGAATTGATGAGCTTATGGACAGGCTAAATGGAGACCAGATCTTCACAAAGATAGATCTCAAATCAGGGTATTACGAGATCAGGATTAATGAGCAAGATATCCCGAAGACAGCCATCAATACTCGGTATGGGCATTAAGAATTCACTGTCATGCCGTTTGGATTGACAAATGCCCCAGCTACATTCAATCGCTTAATGCAGGACATTCTCAGAGAATACTTAGATGATTTTGTTCTTGTTTTCTTTGATGATATTCTGATTTACTCAAAGAATGCAGCTGACCATGAAGCTCATGTCAGAAAAGTTCTTGAGATTCTAAGGAAGCACCAACTCTTTGCAAAAAAGAGTAAATGTACTTTCTCTGCTGACCATGTTGAATACTTGGGCTTTCTGGTATCAAAAGATGGAATTTCTCTAGATTCCACGAAAGTCCACACAGTCATAGATTGGCCTGAACCAAAGACAGTGAAAGAAGTCAGAGGATTCTTGGGACTGACTGGTTGGTATAGAAATTTCATACCAAAGTATGCTCTTATACTTCCCGCTTGACTAATCTTCTCAAGAAGAATATCCCGTTTCAATGGTCTGCCAGGTGCCAGAGTGCTTTTGATAAGCTGAAGACCACCTTGGTAACCAGTCCCGTTCTAAAGGTACCAGATTTCTCTCTACCCTTTGAAGTAGTAACTGATGCAAGTGGTTTTGCCCTGGGAGGTGCACTCATGCAGGAAGGTCATGCAGTGGCCTATGAATCCCGAAAGCTTAGAACGCATGAGAGGAATTATGGTGTTCACGACTTGGAATTACTTTCAGTAGTTTATGCCTTAAAGTTGTGGAGACATTACCTCTACTAGGAAAAAGATTCACTTTGATGACACATCATCAGAGCTTAAAGTGGATCTTTACTCAGAAGGACCTCAACATGCGCCAAAGAAGGTGGATGCAGACCTTACAGGAGTTTGATTTTGAAATCAAGTACCGCCCAAGCAAAGAAAATGTGGTAGCAAATGTCCTCAGTAGAAAAGCCTCCTTTTTTGCAATTATTGTAATATCAAATCCTTTGATTATTGAAGCAAGAGAGAAGATCATGCATGATAGATTCTTTGGCCCTATTGCTACCCTACTTATGCAGGAAAGCAAAACTCCTCAGGAGTTGAACAGAGTTCAAGGGTACAGCCTGGATGATGGCATTATGTATTATAATCGCAGGCTATGCATTCCCAATGATGAGGGAACCAAGGACCAAATTCTAAATGAAGCCCATGACAGCCTTATAGCAGGACATCCAGGTTTCATCAAAACCTACATGTCTGTAAAGAAAAGCTTCTTTTGGCCTGGTCTGAAAAAGGATGTACTGAATCATATACGTCAATGTCTGACATGCCAGAAAGCCAAAAAGTCAAAGCTGAAAGAGTAAAAATGCTTGGGAAGTTACATCCATTGGACATCCCCCAGATGAAGTGGGGATGTATCAGTATGGACTTTATTACTGGATTACCTTCAGTGCAATAAGGTTACAACTCCATTTTCGTGGTAGTTGACAGACTAACCAAAGTGGCCCATCTGATCCCAGTAAAAGAAACCTACACTGCAGTGGATGTGGCCAGAGTGTTCATCAAAGAAATCTTCAGATTATATGGCCTACCCAGGAGAATAGTAAGTGATCGAGATCCCAAATTTACTTCAAGGTTCTGGACTGCATTTTTCGAAGCAGTGGGAACTTTCTTGGATCTCAGCATAGCTTATCACCCTGAGACCGATGGTCAAACTGAAAGGGTAAACCAAGTAATTGAAGATATACTTCGGTCATGCTGTGGCAAGGAACCCAAGAAGTGGCTAAGCTATCTGCACCTAGTCGAGTTCGCCTACAATGCTTCTTACCACTGAAGTATCGGGATGAGCCCTTTTAAAGCTCTGTATGGACAAGATTGCTTAACTCCATTAACTTGGTCCGACCCATTGATTAGGGTCGAGATGTCCAGAAAGATGCTTGACGACATGGAGCACCAGATGCAGGCAATTCATAAAGATATAAAAGCTGCCCAGGATAGACATAAGCAATATGCAGATAAGAAGAGGACAGACAGAGAATTCAAAGAAGCAGATATGGTCTTCATTCGAGTACATCCCAAAAGAAGTTCTTTATCTCTTGGGAAGTACAAGAAGTTATCCCCCAGATATTGTGGGTCATATCTGATTACAAAGAAAGTAGGTGACTTAGCCTACGAGCTTCTTCTGCCTCCTCATCTCAAAGTTCATAATGTATTTCATGTAAGCCTTCTAAAGAAATATGTACCAAGCCCAAATCATGTGCTTGATGATGAAATCCTAACCTCTTCAACCCAGATGGAACTCCAACCTGAATAAATTCTTGATGTTCGAGAAAAGATTCTCAGGAATAGAATTCTCAGAGAATTATTGGTAAAATGGAAGTTCTATCCTTTTGAAGATGCCACCTGGGAGAATGAAACCGATCTGTTTTGCGGGATTACCCCCAGTTTGCGAGATGAGGGCACCTCGTGTTTTTCAAGTGGGAAAGAATGTAAGATTCCTCCCCAACCCCTCAAGATGTCCATCATCTTCCCCTGTAATCAAATCCCTCTTCAGAAATATAAAAGATCTTGTTTCTACCAGTTTTGGCCTAGAGAGAGAAAATCTTCTAGAGAGTGATAATTCAGTTTTTAAATATTTTTGGATAGAAAAATATCTCATCTTATTAAAATAAGTTCCCTTGAAACAGAAGTTCAAAAAGATTTTTAGAAGGTGCATTAGAAATTAAGTATAATCTGTTCAAGAGGCATTATCCTGGGGGTCAAGATTTTTTTGAAATTTTAAATTAAGATTCCTATGGACCAATAAAATTCATCCAAATGTAGGGAGGAGATAAATAGAATAATAAAAGAAAAATCTCCCAAAAATGAGTAAATACTCACATATAAGATGAAGAGTTGACTAAGGACAAGGTTAATAGTTAAAAA
This sequence comes from Cibotium barometz, assembly GCF_041138505.1. NCBI lineage: Eukaryota > Viridiplantae > Streptophyta > Polypodiopsida > Cyatheales > Cibotiaceae > Cibotium > Cibotium barometz. The sequence continues at coordinate 75,167,360 of NC_141046.1, forward strand.
AGAGAGATATTTAGGTGAAATGATGCATTTTTGACACCTCAGTATGGGGGAATTTCCCTCATGAAGGAGCCGCCTATTTCACATGCTTGAATGAGTTTTAAACTTCCAAATAATGAGATATTTTTATCTCTCCTCTCTCCTGTTTCAACTAGATTCAAAAAGTGGACTAAACTGACCCAAAAATGGTCAAAAATTGACCAAACTGATCTGGAAAATTCTAGAATCGGTTGGCTTGGTTAGAAGCTCACTTTTTCCTATAAATAGAAGCCTTCCCCTTTATTTAAACTTAATAGTGTTTTGCACTGTTACCTTGCCTCTCCCAAGTGCCAAAAACTGTGAATTTTACTCATAATTCATTAGTTTTTGACCTTCCCTCTTCTAAAAGATTGGTGGCCACTCTTGTTTCAAACAAGAGTAGAACCCTCAAACCATCAAGCCAAAGGAAAGCTCTCAAATTCCTTCGTAAGTTGGAGATTCTTCTCTTTTTTATTTCTTTTATGATTTTCGTCTTCTCTAAATTGAATGGATGCTATGCCTCATTGAAAAAAGGCATTCCCCTCTCTTCTTTAGTAAATCCAACCATTCTTTATCCTAGATGATTGATTATTGGATAAAATCAAGTTTTTCATAATGTTCTCTTAAATAAGTAGAAAATGTTTCCACTAGAATGATTTAAATACTCTTGGTGAACTTCTAATTAATTTTAGTGAGTTAAAAATTGAAAAACGGTCAACCATACAAAGGAGGTTATGGCAATTTTTTTTGAAAATTTGTGAAATAAATTTCATCTTTTATTAATCAAAAAGAGTAATCCCCAACATCGTTTAGAGTATTCTAAAAGTGTCATTTTCATTCATGCATAGAAAGATGCATATTGATTAATTTTTATAAAAAAATGATTTTCAATAGAATTAAATTCTATGAAAGATACTTATTGATATTTTTTTATTATTATGAAAGTGTTACTTTCTTCATTATGGATTTTTATGCATAAAATAATGCATAAAAGTATAATTTTTATTACAAAAGAGTTACCTTCATCATATTGATTTTTATGCATAAAAGTATGCATAAAAGAATTTTTTTATTATAAAAGTGTTACTTTTATCATTATTGATTTCTATGCATAAAAGTATGCATAAAAGAATTTTTTTAATTATAAAAGTGTTACTTTTATCATTATTGATTTCTATGCATAAAAGTATGCATAAAAGAATATTTTTATTATAAAAGTGTTACTTTTATCATAAATAATTTTTATGCATAAATGGGTGCATAAAAGATATTTTTTTAAATTAAAAGTGTGATTTTCATCATAAATGATTTTTATGCATAAAAGATATTTTTTAATATTAAAAGTGTGATTTTTATCATAAATGATTTTTATGCATAAATGGGTGCATAAAAGATATTTTTTTTAAATTAAAAGTGTGTTTCTCATCATAAATGATTTTTATGCATAAATGGATGCATAAAAGATATTTTTTAAATTAAAAGTATGATTTTCATCATAAATGATTTTTATGCATAAAAGATATTTTTTTATATTAAAAGTGTGATTTTCATCATAAATGATTTTTATGCATAAATGGGTGCATACAAGATATTTTTTTAAATTAAAAGTGTGATTTTCATCATAAATGATTTTTATGCATAAGCTTATGCATGAAAGATATTTTTTAATATTAAAAGTGTGATTTTCATCATAAATGATTTTTATGCATAAACATATGCATAAAAGATATTTTTTATATTAAAAGTGTGATTTTCATCATAAATGATTTTTATGCATAAATGGGTGCATAAAAGATATTTTTTTTAATTAAAAGAGTGATTTTTATCATAAATGATTTTTATGCATAAAAAATATTTTTTTATATTTAAAGTGTGATTTTCATCATAAATGATTTTTATGCATAAACATATGCATAAAAGATATTTTTTATATTAAAAGTGTGATTTTCATCATAAATGATTTTTATGCGTAAATGGGTGCATAAAAGATATTTTTTAATTAAAAGAGTGATTTTCATCATAAATGATTTTTATGATGATAAAATTGTGACTTTCATCAGAATTGGATTTTATGCATAATTAGATGCATATAGAATCCTTATAATTAAATAAGGGTTCTCTTTAATCCTTTGTTAATTTTTGTAAAAATTGGAAAAATGAATAAGTAGATAATATGTGAGAGAAAATTCTACCGTTTCATATTCACTAAGATGGGAATGAGAAAATTCAAATAAACTATCGAAGTCGGAGATTGAGATAAATGATTATTTTATTCCTCCTAGGAATTCATGTTTAGTTTTGAAATCTGTAAGTAAATATTCAAGGAACGAAATTTAGAAAAAGAAAAATTGGAATATTACCTTTCAAGAAAGATAGTTTAGGAAGAACCTTTCCAGACCCAAAACTCTGATTCAAACTATTGACCAAGACCTAATTCCTTCGTCAATTTCAATCAATGACGATGTGCCCAGTTCAGGAAAAATGTACTCAAATCTCCCACCGAATCTGAAACTAAGTTAAGACTTTTGATTTTGATCTGAGGATCACGTTAACAGAATTCGAGGAATTCTGTTTGGAATTCAAACCTGGATCTAGAAGTATTGGGATACGGATTTAAGATTATTCATGGTTTTCAAACAAAATCAAAATCAAAACTAAAAACTTGCATAGAAACCCTGTTTTCTTAAAGGACTGTCTTACGCCAGAATGCTGGGGTGGAGGGAGCATTTGGCATATATGTTTATCTAAGGGAAGTTCAGTTGCAACAGCTGGCGGGGAGTATTCGAGGGACAGCTCATGCGGCAAAAACCTACCCAGGTCTTGACCAGCCTGGGTATGGTGAAAAATGGTGTGCTTCGGTACGATGGACGAGGGCCGACGAAGCGTCCCTGAGTGAAGTGCCAGGACACCTAAGGAGGATCTTGGAGGGTTCTGATTTGGCGATGCACGGGCTCGCGGTGCTTAGGACACCCATACGTATGTCGAGGAAGATATATATATGTATGTTGACAAAATGATTATTGTAATCTATTACTGGATCTCGTTGCTGGCTAGCTGGTCCCAACGGAGAGTCCAGATTGGAACTGTTTTTGTGAAACAAGGGATTGAATGGAAATTTTGAATTATGAAATCTGTGATCATATCTGTTTTGTCAATGGATTATTTTATATTAAAGTTTTAAAGAGGAGTGTGTGCGTATCTGTTTTCTAAAGCTAAAGTTAAGAAAGGCATTTCAATTATGGGTGGGTAAGTACTTGTTTGGATCTATCGATTCTAATGGCAGGGTGGTGGCTAACCCATGGGCCGGATGGGGTTAGGCTGGAATCAGTGGAGTTTTAATAATCAAACTGAAAAATCTTAGGATTACGCTAGGATTCGAGTAGCTAATTAATTCCCTGATAAATTTCTCAATTGAGTGGATCAATGGCTGTGCCTGATCTTGATTAGGAAAAAAGCGTTGAAATCATTCAGATGATCAAATTATATCAGTGATAGTTTCCTTCTATCTGGTTTATTCAGGTGAAGGATAGTTTAGATTTGATCTTGTTAGAAAAATTCGTTAAGAAAATTCAAAAAGGTAGAATCGTCCTCGCTTTCTGAGCATGGGAAATTTTCTCGGTTTTGGTTTTTGGAGTGACCACCAACCTAGTCTCGTGCGCCGGACATTCGTGGTGGGCGAGGCCCTGAGTGAGAAACCCTGCCCCGCGCATGAGGGGGTTGCTTCCGATGTCAGCTACTATCGGGAGTCCAATGTGCGGAGGGGGCCGAGGGATCTCACAGGGTTTTATTGGCGCAGTGACCAATTGCGTGGAATAGCTTTCTGAATGTTGTGTCATCGAGAAAGATCGCCCATTTGCAGTCCTGATCAAAGGTGGAGGGGTCCTTAACCAACACGTGGCCATGAAGCCTTGGATTAGGTCGGCTGAGGTCTTGACTAGCCTCGGTTCGATTTAAATGGTGAGCTTCCAGTGGTATGGTGGATGAGGGACTAGGGAAGCGGCCTATGAGTGAAGCGCTAGGTGACCTGCGAAGGATCCTAGAGGGTGCTAGCCATACGGTGCTCGGGCTCTAGGTCATGGAAGATATCCACATGTGCATCGAGAAAGAAAATGGAACAAGGAGTTAGAGTTGTTTTCTGAACTCGGGCATGGATCTGCTTGATTAGCCTTTTGCTGGTCCTCAACAACGGATGAGTCCATGGCTCTTTTATATGGATCTGTTGGTTGATCTTGCTGATCTTCAGCGGAGAGTCTATTTGGATTTTTATAAGTGAATATATTTCTAGGTACTATGAGCTAGGAACTATTGAAAAGGCCCCTGATGAGTGGACAGGTGGTGAGCATTTTGGTTGCCAATGATGCCATAGGTACACCGATGAAGAAATGATTGGAAATTAGAATTGAACTGGATATTTTGGAGGATTATGATCAGTGATACTATGGTTTCATTAAAAGATTGTTTTAAAGACAACATGCAATTTCATATTGGGTGTGTAAGTGGTGTGACTATCTTGAAGTTTGCTTGAAGCGCCGGCTAGGGGGCCTAGGAACTCTTTTCCTCCCTGGTACCTAGGGCAAAACATAACCAAATTCCTAAATGGATCCCTGGTACCCTGGTACCCAGGGCGGCAAAACATAACCAAATTCCTAAATGGATCCTATCACTACAGTGGTTGGGTGGTTGGCTAACCCATGGGATTGGATGGGGTTAGGTTGGATTGATGGATCCCAAAAATGAGACTCAATTCTATTATGGTACGATAGATGAAGTAAATCCCGGATAGTCTTTGTTCTATATGGAAAAGAATCAACGGCTGTGCCTCTTGATGAGGAAAAAAGCATTGGTCTCTATGATCCAAGTGCAAGTCTCTTCCTTGATCTGATCATGTGACTTACGAGTTCGGTCGGATCAGTTTGGTTAGATAAGGCTCTTGACTACGTTAGAATATAAAAAAATCCTGGAGGAATCGCCCGTGCTTTCTAGGCGAGGGAAGTTTTTTCGGGTTTGGTTTTTGGAAGAACCGAGGGATTAGTCTCTTATCCAGATATCCGTGTGGGCGAGGCCCCAAGTGAGAGGCTCTGCCATGCGCAAGAAGTGCTACTTCCACTGCTAACACCCCCGATTTCGTTGTGCGGAGGGGGCAGGGATCTTTCATGGTTCGCATGTATTTTGATGAATCTCGGTGGTCTCCCTTCCTCAGGTGCTGGGTTTTTCTTTGCTAGAGGTGACCGGCTTTCCTCTGTAAACGGATATTGGGTTCATTCTTCCTTCCACCCAATCCTTGACATCTACCCACAATGCCGGTGTGTTGTATAGCAATGGTCCAAGTGGCATTTTGACAGTTGTAGACAATATTGTTGAGAGACTGCCTATGTCTCTAGGTTCTCTGGCAAGTGAGGGCTCCTTCCATTTGTTTATCCCATATTCAGTCCTAGGGAATGAATGGATTGACAATTCTTCTAACTCCTCAAACATTATTGCCATTAAGTCACTACCCCTCTCGAATTGGAGTATGCACATCCAACTTCCTTTCTTTTAATAGCTCATTTCGTGGACACACTGTATCCCTAGCCATGTTAGCCCTCAATCTAGCGTTGACATTGCGTTGACATTCCTCAACAAAGGCCTTAGCTTCCTCAAGCTTCTTTATTTCTCCTTTAGTATGTGGATATTCTCTAACACCCTTGGGGGTTGTTGGCCTCTCTTTTAGCTGCTCATCTGGTTTTGGCACTTGGTCGTCTCCTTCCTTTGATGGGTGGATCCAGTGTCAATGGTATCTTCCTCGGATCCATCCTAAAGTATGACCATGGTATCACCCTTGCCCACCTTTTTCACTCTTCTCCTTCTCCCAGCCTTAGTGGTTGCAATACCTCCAGGGTTCTTCCCTTTGTCCACTTGTTTTGCTTGTGCACTTGTTAGGACATTAAGTGGCATGATATTTCCACACTGCACACTTATAGTCCTGATGGTGGCATGGTTAGAAGTAGAAGCGGAACCATTGATGCCATATGGGTAGTCCTTGATCTTAGATGATCAACACCACACTTAACACACATGAAAGTGTTGGCATGGCGTTGGTCTACACTGTGATCAGCTAAGTTTGGCTAGCACTAGCCACATTTTTTAGAGGCTCCACTAGTTGATGAGGTCAATTACAATGAAAACATTGTATGGGTCCCCTTCTCATAGTCAAGTTTATGTCTTTTCCCTTCCACTTATAGTCCTGATGGTGGCATGGCTAGAAGTAGAAGCGGAACCATTGATGCCATACGGGTAGTCCTTGATCTCAGATGATCAACACCACACTTAACACATGAAAGTGTTGGCATGGCATTGGTCTACACTGTGATCAGCTAAGTTTGGCTAGCACTAGCCACATTTTTTAGAGAGGACACTCCACTGGTTGATGAGGTCAATTACAATGAGAACATTGTATGGGTCCCCTTCTCATAGTCAAGTTTATGTCTTTTCCCTTCCACTATACTGTGGTTTGAAACACTGGTACTAGCGTGCTGTTTTGTAAGACGTAATACTCCAGTGTGATCTCCATTGGCTCCTCGTAGTAGTGTCGTTATTAACTTCTACGTTGCACATGACTTATCCCTCTTCCAAGGGTTCCTCAACACCTGGTTGATCCTGGCCTGTAGTGGTTGTGGTCGTAGGATATGTGGCGCAGTAACAGTGACATGTCCTACATCTAAAACATTCCTCTTGGTAAGTAGGACATATTCAGCTACCCTGCAGCCACATTGGTTTGCATTGAGGGTGCTAGTAAGGCTAGAGGACTCTGGGTGCTGGCAATTGTGCTAGAGGTTGGATCCTTGGATATCTACACATGGCAGCATTGTGGTTTCCTAGTCTCTGACAGTGAGCACAATAGATTAATTTCCTTGGTCTTAGGTGAGGGAGTTCAGTGCTTGCATAATTTTGTCTACCGATAGAGCACATAATAAAATCTCTATGGGGATAGAGATGGGCATTCCCTAATGCTTCTCTCCCATCCCTAACTTTTAACTTCTCCAAGATGGCATTACTGAGTTCTTCCATTGTCATGTTGCCAACTTGCTTGTTCTTGGGTCCCGCATCTCCTAATGACTATATACTCGTGATGTCGCTACTACCGAAGCTGCCTTGGCATCTTCCAATTTGCAACAACTCAAGCATGTTATCCTCATATTCAATCGCCAACTTACAGCACGTATCTAGAGTAGTCGATCGAGCTAACACCAAATAATCATGCATCTTATGATCTCGGACTCCTCTCCTAAAGCAGGGCAATAATTGATGATCAGTTAGCCTTTCCCTCAATTTGCATCTTGAGTTCAAGTGTTTGATCCAAGAAACATAATCTCTCTGTCTTTCTGTTTGATGTTGTGGAGCTGTGCCACATGACTCCATCTACACACCACTTCGAGCAAAGCTCGATATGAACACATTCTTAACCCGAGTAAAATTGACTTTATCCTCAGGCTTTAGGGTTTGATATTGTTAATCCCATTTTAGATTAACAAACATGATCCTCCAATTTAGGACATTAAAAAGTGTCATGAAACAGCAATATAAAGTTGTACATTATGAGATATTGGCCACCCAAGGCCTAGTTAAGTAAGTTTTGGGCCGCCCAAGTGTGAATAAGGGCCAAATGTATATAAGGCATTTTCTCATAATGAAAAGACACAATCCCCTTTGTGCTAGAGAGAGCTCTTCCTTGTGTCTTAAGAGAGATTAAGAGAGAGAGAGAGAGCATTCTAGCATTGTTCCTCTTCTATGCTTGGATAATTCATGCTTGTGTGGGAGAGTGAGAGAGAGTGATAACCTTATGCAATGGTGTGAGCAACTCTACGGTGACAGTGTGGAGGTGGAGCTTAACAAGTGATCTTGGAGGCCTCAAGGGACTCAAGTTCGAAGCATTGGTAAGTTCCCTACGACAGTTGTGATCTATTGCTCATCCTTTAGGTGGATGCATTGAGTTCCCTCTTGGAGGTGTGGTAGCCCATAACATTTTTGGTGCCACTGCCAGGGAAACACCTTTGTTTCTTCCATCCTCTTGGAGTTTCAGCTCCCATTGTATAAGATTCATGATTTCCCTTGCATTCTGGTAGTGCATTGTGTAGAAAATGAATGGTTAAGATTTGTGTGGTAGTAAGAAATCATGAGAAATTGGTTGTGATGTTGTGTATGTGTGTGGTGGAGTGGTCTTAGAATAGAGCTTCACTGTTTTTTCTTGTTAATTTTGATATTTGCATCATTGGAATCACCAACGTGAATGAACAGGTTGGTGTTATGTTTTCTTCTTTTTTCACAAAAATAAAAAACATAAGGATCCATTGACTGTGATGTGAACTTGTATTTCACTCCTTAGGTGTGGCACAATCAATTCGGGATCAGTTGGATAAGTATTTTGCACCTAAAAACATAACTTTCGATGCAGGAAGTTTCCACGTGAAATTGCACAAAAATGCTCATGCCGTGAACGTTTTCTGCAATTTCAAGCCACGAATCGCTCTCGATATCAGTGCCCGATATCAGTCCCGATATAAGCGTCGCATTAATGCTGCAAATCATGAGATTGCCTTGCCAAAAATAGGTAAACTTATCCTGACACCTATGACACCACGAAGTCTGACAAAATTTTTGAACATCTGAAAATTCAGAAAAACGTTCACGCTGTGAACTTTTTCAAAACTCCTCACGGCATGAACTTTTTCATAACTCTTCATGGCGTGAACCCTTTTAGAAAATCTTCACGGCATAAACCCTTTCTCCAAACTCATGGTTTAGTCCAATCCAACAAACAGTCATCATCAGGCTAAGGCCACAAAGGTCGGTAAGGGAGGGATGCCTATAACAAAGAAGAGGGGATCTGACCCTAAAAGCAAAAATCTTTGAACACGTGAAAGTGTAAAAAAAACATTCACGTCATGAACCATTTTTTGACACTTCATGTCGTGAACTATTCTCTCCAGTTTCACAGTTTTAGAAACAGAGCAATAGAATTGGATCAATATCAAATTGGGTTGACAAAGTAGCTTATCAAATCATACATACATCTGGAAAACTCATTGGGAGAGACGATCTTACACCTGAAAATAGTGCATCAAATCACCCAGAATCTTCCTATCAAAAAAGTTTGGGTTCAGGTCATTCAGCAAGCACACACCTGAGTGTCTTAAGGAACCTAACCACCGTTGAAACTAGTAGTGAAGAATCCATGGAAGAAGGGCTGAGGTACACTGGGTTTGGGGAAGAGGAGAAACCACCCTCCCCAACCAAGTCTAGTGGTATTATTAATATTGTATGGGGATTTTTGGTCTCCAAAACCAATCATGAGACAAAGAAGTGCAATCTGTGGTCATGGGTCCGTCAACTAGTGCTGGACTCGGTCCACGACAAGAAGTGTCCATCCAAATGTCAAATTCTAGGGTTGTCGAACATCGGCACCCCCCCCCTCGAATAATACGAGACATGGAAAGTGCGGCCAAGACGGGTCAAATATTCCTCCCCACCTTGCAAGAAGTAGAGTTAGATCTCAGAAGGAGCGAGGTGGAATGACAGCGAGAGTTGAGATTAAGGGAACAAGAGCTCGATACTCGAAAGATGAGAGCTTAACAAAAGGAAGCGGGTTCCTCAGCTGGATTCCTCATTTATGGGTTCTAAGTTTGGAATTTCTCCCTCCCTTCTTCCCATAACCAATTCTGGTTCCTTACCCACGATTCACCAACCCTATGGATAGATCTAAAAGAATGGGTAGAAGAAGGTGGTAGGGATTTGCAGATTTTAAAGATAGATCTAAGAACATGGAAAGAACACCCCATGGAAGGGCAATTGTTTGGTAATGATTCGGTCACAAAACAGAACGGACTACCTCTGTACAAATATGCCAGGCCTCGATGGGAAATCCCAAGAAGAGGAAACCAAAATGTATGTGTCACTTCCTCCTCCGGACTTCAGTGAAAATTGGATACATGTGTTGGCCACGATAGATGTGATGCAACCCAGACGGACCCAGTATGTGGAATCTTGAACCGTCCCCACAACCTCTATCTGTATGGTTAATTGGTAGACCATTAATGAAGCATCAGTAGAGGAGACCTCAAGTATAGAAGGGACCATAGCACAAGGCCCATACCAATGCTCAACGCCTCAAAAGGTGGCAAAAATAGAAATGGTATATTGCCTGACGAAATGCCCTATTACAAAGAAAACCCACGGATTCCCAATGGTGGCTGAGATACCTTGAAGCCACTAAGGTTCACGATGAGTTCTCTAAGGATTGGGGTGAGGAGTTGAGTAAGATAAAGACACAAGGAGAAAGTCACCCTTCAAGAGCTAGAAACACCCAAGCTTACAAAAGCTCGGCACCGAAAACGCAATAAAGCCTTGGCAGAAGCAGAACGTGAGGCTAGAAAGATCATGATTAAAACCAAAAGTCAAAATGAGGACAAACCAGACTTGCTCTCAGTACTTGACCACTTAAGGGTTAAGGAGGATGGGCTGTCCACATCATATGATGGCCCGATAGAAGTCAAGGAAGTGGATATTGCAGGACCAAGGGAGGAAGCTCGACCCGTATACATTGCTAAGGACTTGACTTCGACTGAAGAAGATGAGCTTGTCACTCTCCTTAAGGAATTTAAGGATTATTTTGCCTGGAATTACAAGGAGATGCGGGATGTGAGTGGATGTATGTGAAAGAATGGATGTGAATGTGTATGTGAAGAATGCATGTGAATGAGTATGTGAAAGAATGGATGTGAATATGTATGTGAAGAATGGATATGGATGTGTATGTGAAGAATGGATGTGAATATGTATGTGAAGAATGGATGTGAATGTATGTGATGAAAATGGATGTGAATGTGTATGTGAAGAATGGATGTGAATGAGTATGTGAAAGAATGGATGTGAATGTGTATGTGAAGAATGGATATGGATGTGTATGTGAATGTGTATGTGAAGAATGGATGTGAATGAGTATGTGAAAGAATGGATGTGAATGTGTATGTGAAGAATGGATATGGATGTGTATGTGAAGAATGGATGTGAATGTGTATGTGAAGAATGGATGTGAATAGTATGTGAAAGAATGGATGTGGATATATGTGAAAGAATGGATATAGATGTGTATGTGAAAGAATTGTGATGTGATGACATGAATATATGTGGATGTGAAGTGATAGATATGAATATATGGATAGATGTGAGAAGTCGTACATGTGAACGATTGGATGGATCTGGATGAATGAGATGAGATGTGTATGAATAAGATATGATGTGGATAGAAGTGATGTGATATAATGTGGATAGAATGTATGTGATGGGATGGTTATGAGAATGTATGTGGTGGATGTGAACGAATGAATGTGATGTGATGTAAATGGAGATAGATGTGGTGTGATGTGAACGAATATGATGTGATGAGATGTGGATATGGGTAGATGTGAGTGGATAAGATCCGATGCAGATAAATGAGAAAAGATGTGATGAGATGGAAAATGATGTGATGTGTGATGTGAACGAATATGATGTGATGAGATGTGGATATGGATAGATGCGAGTGGATAAGATCCAATGCAAATAAATGAGAAAAGATGTGATGCGATGGAAAATGATGTGATGAGAATGGGAATACATATGAAATAAATGAGAATTGATGTGGGACAATATGGAAAGACGAGAGTTTGTTATAGAAAGACGAGAGTTTGTTATAAATGAGAATTGATGTGGGACAATATGGAAAGACGAGTTCGTTATAGAAACTGTATTTATGACATGTTTTTAAATGATTGTTTTATGTCAAGAATGCTGGGGAAGCATTTTGACCGTCTTGTGAATGAGGTCGTGGAGACCTAATCTGATAAATTTGTAACAGCTGACGGAGAGTCAATGGAGGACATCTCGTGTAGCAAGGTCGGTCGAGGTCTTGACCAGCCTCGGTTCGATTTAAATGGTGAGCTTCCGATACGGTGGATGAGGGACCAAGGAAACGGCCTATGAGTGAAGCGCTAGGTGACCTGCGAAGGATCCTAGAGGGTGCTGACCATACAGTGCTCGGGCTCTGGGTCACCAAAGATACCCACATGTGCGTTGGGGAAGATATTGGAACAAGGAGTAAGAGTTGTTTTTTGAATTCGAGCATGGATCCGGTTGATTGACCTTGCTGGTTCCTCAACTGATGAGTCCATGGCTCTTTTATATGGATTTGTTGGTTGATCTTGCTAATCTTCAACGGAGATTCCATTTTGATTTTTATAAGTGAAAATATTGCCGGTTACTCTATGAGCTAGGAACTATCGAAAAGGCCCTAAGTGGACAGGTGGTGAGAATTCTGGTTGCCAATGATCCCATAGGTACACCGATGAAGGAAAAATTGGAAATTAGGATTCAACTGGATATTTTGGAGGATTATGATCAGTGACACTATTGTTTCATTAAATGATTGTTTTAAAGACAGCTGATTCTATAAAAAGGACAATTTCATATTGGGTGTATAAGTGGTATGACTAGTTTTAAGTTTGCATGAATATCCGGCTAGGGGGCCTGGGAACTCTTTTCCCTGGTACCTGGGACAAAACCTAACCAAATTCTTAAATAGATCCCATCACTATAGTGGTTGGGCGGTTGGCTAACCCACGGGACTAGATGGGGTTAGGCTTGATTGATGGCTCCCTAAAATGAGACTCAATTCTGTTATGGTATGATAGATGAAGTGGATAAAAATTATTCTATGGAAAAGAATCAATGGCTGTGCCTCTCAATGAGGAAAAAAGAGTTGGTCTCTATGATCCAAGTGCAATCTTTGAGTCCTTGATCTTACTATGGGACTTATGGGTTTGGTTAGATCAGTTCAGTTAGTTAAGACTTTTGACTACGTTAGAGTAAAATTATCCTAGAAGAATCACCCATGCTTTCAGGGCGTGGGAAGTTTTTTCGGGTTCGATTTTGGAAGAACCGAGGGATTAGTCTCTTGTCTGGATATCCATGGGCAAGGCCCTGAGTGAGGGACCCTGCCCTGCACAAGAAGTGCTACTTCCGCTACTAGCACCCCTGAATTCGTCGTTGCGCGGTGGGAACAGGGATCTTTCACTTGGGATGGATGTGCCGCTGGACTAATAGGTCCAACCAAATCTACTCCCCATTTCTCGAATGGTTGTCTTACAATAATAGGGGTCTTGTACTTTTTTGTGGGATAGCAAAACGTTGACATTCTTTGCACCTTTTGACAAATTCTATGGCGTCTCCGAATAACGTAGGTCACCATAGTCCAGCTTTAAGCACTTTTCGAGCTATGATCTCTCCAACAAAATGCCCGCCTGCTATCCCTGAATGAGCTTCATCCAATATTGTGAGACGAACTCTTCTCTAACGCATCTTCTTAGCATATTATCTTTTCCTAACTTATATAGTTCTCCCACAAAAATCAGTTGATAAGGTGCAGCAAGCTTGATAAGCCATCGCACATGACATCACATATCATCCATTCATTCACATCTATCTGATTCACATCACATCTATTCACCTCACATCTCATCACCTCTATTCACATCACATCCATCCATCCATTCATTCACATCTATCTGATTCACATCACATCTCATCACGTCTATTCATATCTATTCACCTCACATCTCATCACGTCTATTCACATCACATCCATCCATCCATTCATTCACATCTATCTGATTCACATCACATCTCATCACATCTATTCACCTCACAGCTCATCACCTCTATTCACATCACATCCATCCATCCATTCATTCACATCTATCTGATTCACATCACATCTCATCACATCTATTCACCTCACAGCTCATCACCTCTATTCACATCACATCCATCCATCCATTCACATCACATCTATCTGATTCACATCACATCTCATCACATCTATTCAAAGAATTTAAACATAGAATTTAAGAGAATTCTAATTTTGATATAAAAAAATTTTATGCATCTATTTATGCATAAAAATCAATTTTAATGGGAATAACACTTTTGAACTAAAAATAATTTCTTTATGCATCTTTCTATGCATAAAAATCAATTTTAATGGGATTAACACTTTTGAAATAAAAATAATTCCTTTATGCATCTTTCTATGCATAAAAATCAATTTTAATGAGAATAACACTTTTGAAATAAAAATAATAACACTTTTGATTTTTATGCATCTTTCTATGCATAAAAATCAATTTTAATGAGAATAACACTTTTGAAATAAAAATAATTCCTTTATGCATCTTTCTATGCATAAAAATCAATTTGAATGAGAATAAAACTTTTGAAATAAAAATAATTCCTTTATGCATCTTTCTATGCATAAAAATCAATTTTAATAATTAATATCAATGATATCCATGCATATTCATAGGTGAATATGTACATGGAGTAATCAGAATATTTCTTTTAGATGCAAAAATGATGGGAATTACTCTTTTGGAATAACATAAAAACAAACTTTCTTTTCCATAAAATTCTGAAAAATTTTGCCATAATCTCCTTTGTATGGTTGACCATTTCTCATTTTTATCATTCTTTAATTGACTTAAATTAACCCAAATTAGATTCATAGAACTCTAATCTACACAATTTTCTAAATTCAAGAGAGTAAACAATAAGAAAAGTTTAATTAATCCTTTTAATAAATCTTTCTAGGATTAAGAAAGGCTAGAATGTAAAGAAGAGAAGGGGGTGGCCTTTTCATCAAGGCATAGCATTTGAATTTAATTCAATTTACTGCAAAACATAAAAATCAAGAAAACCATAGATTTAAAATTTAACAAGTAAGAAAATTAACTTACATAGAGCTTGTAAGCTCTCCTTTGGCTTGAGGGATTGAGGGTTCTACTCTTGTTTGAAGCAAGAGTGGCCACCAATTCACTTTGGAGAGGATTAGGCCAAAAACAATTGAATTATTAAAAAATTCAATGTAAATGGCTCTCAGGAGACAGAGTGCATAAACACCATTAAGCTTTTACAAAGGGGGAGGCTTCTATTTATAGGAAAAAGTGAGCCTCTAACCAAGCAAACTGATTCTAGAATTTTACAAATCAGTTTGGTCAATTTTTGACCATTTTTGGGTCAGTTTAGCTTACTTTTTGGATCTAGTTGAAACAGGAGAGAGGAGAGATGAAAATATCTCATTATTTTTGAGTTTAAAACTCCTCCACACATGTGAAATAGGCGCCTCCTTCATGAGGGGAGATCCTGTTGAAAATACAAGTGAATAGAGTGTGTGCGGGAACAAGCCCTTGGTTAGAAGCTGTAAAAGAGAATTAGTAAATGTGAAAGAACCTATGAAAAGGTGAGAAGAATCTACTAGGAGAGAATAAAGGGTAGCATGAGAAGATTTAGAAAGTGTGGAGATATTCTAGGAGATATTCTGGGAAAAGTGAAGAGGTGGAGAGAATCAGGGAAAAGAGGTGGAGTGAATCGTGGAGAAATCAGTGGGATTCGATGCTTGATGTAAACTCTATAAATTGAGGCATTGCCCTAATGAGAATTTGCTGGTTTTTGAGTATCCATGCCTACATTAATCTATTTGCTAATTACCCACTAATTACATCTTAATTATTTGCTAATTACTTTGTTAATGATGTTGATTCTAGTGTTTGATCCACCATAGCTCACCACAATGCTCAAATCTCAACAGATCCCCACACTGAGGTGTCAAAAATGCATCATTTCCTCTGAATATCTCTTAATTTTTAACTATTAAACTTTGTACTCAGTCAATTCTTCATGTTATGTGTGAGCATTTACTCATTTTTGGAGGTTTTTCTTTTATTCTTCAATTTATCTCCTCTCTACATTTGGATTAATCTTATTGGTCCATAGGAACCTTAATTGGACCATAATCCAAAAATTTCTGAAAATCTGGACCCTTAGGCTAAGGTCCTTTTTACCTATTTCCAATTACACATTGGAAAGTTCTTTTTGAATTTCTGTTTCAAGGGAAACCATTTTAGACACTAGGAGGATTTTTATATCCAAAAATATCTCAATTTTAAATTACCTCTCTCTAAACATTTTCTCTCTCCAGGCCAAAATAGGGTAAAACAGGATCTTTCTTTTATTTTAGAGAGGGAAATAATTATAAGATCAGAAGGGGAGGTTCTTATACCTGCACACCTCAAAAGTTGGAGGGAGGAATCTTACACCTCAAAAGTTGGAGGGAGGAATCTTACATCAAGCCCAATATATGATTGTGGGCCATGGACTATTTCAAAAAATGGACAGAAGCCAGAGCCTCAAAGAGAGCTTATGCATGAACAACATCAAAATTCTTATATGAGCAAATTGTATCGAGGTCCGATTGCCCATTAGAATTAGTTAATGATCGCGGTTGACATTTTATAAATGAGGTGATTGATCATTTACTTGTGGGATTCTTAGTGGTCCATCGGAAATCATCACCTTATTATCCACAAGCCAATGGTCAAACAGAGAGTACAAATAAAAGTTTGTGTACTATCTTGACAGAAACCTTGGAAGCAAGTCGAACAAACTAGGAACATAAGTTGACAGAGCAGCCCTATGGGCGTATCGAACCTCATATAAGGTAGCGATGGGGTGTAAGATTCCTCCTCAGCCTGAACAATGAATAAGATTTTACCTCAATCCCCAAGAAAATATTGTTTTCCTTGTTTTGGCCTAAATAGAAGAAATATTCTAGAGAGAGGTAATTCAATATTGAGATATTTTTGGATATAAAAATTCTCTTAATATCTAAGATATATTTCCCTGAAACAGAAGTTCAAAATAAATTCTCCAATGTGCATTAGGAATCAATTAAATAAGTGTATTAAAGGCCTTAGCCTAAGGGTCCACATTTTAGAAATTTTTAGATTATGGTCTAATTAAGGTTCCAATGGGCCAATAGGATTAATCCAAGTGTTGGGATGATATAAATCCAAAGAATAAAAGAAAATACCCAAAAATGAATAAATGCTCACATAAGATGAAGAGTTGACTGAGTTCAAGGTTTATTAGTTAAAAATTAAGGTATATTAGTAAAAAATGAGATATTTGGGAGAAATGATGAATTTTTGACACCTTGGTAAGGAGGGGGAGCCTCATCAAGTAGGCACCTTTTTCTTTATCATTGCTTGGTTTTTTTAATTCAAAAAATGTGATGTTTTTATCTCTCCTCTCTCCTAGAACAATCTGGATCAAAAAGGGAGCCAATCTGGTCCAAATCTTGTCCAAATTGAATCAAACTGAAACTGGAAAGCTCTAGAACCTAGTTGGACTTGGTTAGTGGCCTCCCTCACCTATAAATAGACCCTCATTCCTTTGTATTTTCATCTTTGATATATACCATGCTAGTATTATCCTAAAAATAAGCATATTTCTATTATCCTTTATTTTCCATCTTCTCTTGGGAGCTTGGAGCTTCTCTACTCTCCAACAACTCTTGAAGATTGCTCCTCTCCTCTTGGTGGCCAAAGGATTGCTTGGGGACTTCACTGCTAATTAAAGAATCAAGCCAAACTTAGAGGTAAGACTAATTTTTATGGTTTTTTTTCAATTATCTCAAATGACTTTCTTCTTCTCAACCCCTCAAGCTTGAGAAGCTTTCAAAGTAATGGTTTTTCTTCAAATCAAGCTTTCCCAAAGATTCTTAATGTCTAAATAGAATTAAGTTAATCTTGAAGCTTAATTATAATGTTTTCCTTTAGAAAATCTCTCTTAAAAAGATTAATCATCTTTATGGCTAGATCCTTAGTAAAAGGATGTTTCTCAATGATAATCTCTTGTTTCAAATCTAAACTCTGGGCTTTATGAGTTAAAGAATAAGAATTGATATTTTCATGATTTTGAGTTAGTAAAAATGATGGTTAATTCTTTTTAGATTGTTTATGAGTAGAAAAAATTTACTTTAACTCATTCTAAATGGGAAGAGGATTATACTAATAATTTTGAAAATGAGGAATGCTTAATTTAGTTTAATCAAGGAAAATAATCATAATTATGGTTATAATTATGCTAAGTATACATAGTTTAGTTTTAAACTTAAAAGAAGAGTTTCTATCATATTTTCATTACAAGTTTTCATTCAATAAAAAAATTAAGAATTTATCAGTAATAGTAGTGAAGCTATGGTAAATTTTTTAGAAAAAAATACATATCTTATTTTTATAATGCTAAAAGAGGAATTCCTACCATATTCTAGGTTTAGATATTTTAAGTAGAAAAGAATGATTTTTATCATATTCATGAAAAATACTTTTTAGTATTTATGCATAATTATTCAGTTAAGAGAAAAGAGGATTTTTTGATAAATTTAAATTTTATGCAAAAGAATTCAAATGTTAAAATTCCCATGACATTTGGGATTCAAACATTTAAATGCTAAAAGAGGAATTTTTGGCATATTCCAAAATATGGATACTTGTATTTATTTAAAAAGATGAATTTTCATTGTATTTAAGTAGAAAAAGGTCTAAATTAATTTTGATGTTAAAAGAAGATATTTAACATAATTTCACGTAGGAAATTAAGTTATACTAATGTTGAAAATTAAATTGGTGGAAAGAATTTTTTAAGATATTTACATGTAGAAAAATCAACAAAATGATATATACTCAAAATTGGATTATTGGAAGAAGGGTATTTTTATAAAATCCCGTTATTCTCATATAGAAATATTTCTTAATTCTATTGTGGTTAGGAAGGAATGAATTTCATAAAGTTAGAATTTTCCTTACGGTTAGAAGTTTCGTTAATTTATCTGAAGAAAATCCTTAGGAATCAAAGTTAGAAGTAAACCGAATAATTTTTGGTTAGATTACGACCGTGCGAATGGCGGCCAGGAAATTACTTGCCCATCTCTCGAATCTGAATCAAGCAAAAAGCCGAATGAATGTAAATGAATGTGATGGGATGTAAATAGATGCGATGTGATTAGATGAGATGTGAATGTGATAAGAGGAGATGTAAATGTGATGTGATAAGATGTAAATGTGATGTGATAAGATATGAATGTGATGTGATAAGATGTGATGAGATGTGAGTGGATGTGATGAGATGTGAGTGGATGTGGATGAGATGTGATGTGATGTAAATGGATGTGGATGTGATGTAAATGGATGTGGATGTGATGATATGTGAAAGGATGTGATATGATGTAAATAGATGAGAATGAGATGTGATATGATAGATGTGCATGTGAATGAATGGATGGATGTGGATAGATGTGAATGGGAATGAATGAATGGATGTGGATGAATGTGATGAACTATGAATGGATGTGGCGTGATATGGATAGATGTGGATGTGATGTAATGTGGATGGAATGGATGTGATGTGATGTGAATGGATGTGAACGAGATGTGATAAGGTGAGGATGGATGTGACGAGATGTGAATGAATGTGGGATGTGAATGGGTGTGATGGATGTGAGTGGATGTGGTGAGATGTGAATGTGATGTAATGAGATATGAATGGATGTGATGTGATGTGGATCTGGTTAGATATGAATGGATGAGATATGATGTGGATAGATGAGATGTGATGTAATGTGGACTTGGGTAGATGTGAATGGATGTGAAGTGATGTAAATAGATGTGAATGTGATGTGATGATATGTGGATGTGATGTGGATGTAGATGGATGTGATAAAAAATGAATGGATGAGATGTGATCTGGATATGTTATGATGTGATGTGATGAGGATAGATGTGGATACATGTGATGAGATGTAATATGATGTTATTAGATGAGAATGGATGAAGGATGATGGGAATACATATGACTGGATGCGGAATAGGCAATGTGAATTGATGTAGAAGAATGTGGAATAACTAGAAACGATGTGGAACAATGTGGAAAGATGAGAGTTTGTTAGAAACTGTAATTATGAAACCTGTTTTTAAACGATTGTTTTATGTCAAGAATGCTGAGAAAGCATTTTGACCGTCTTGTGAATGAGATCGTGGGTGGATACCTAAGTGATAAAGTTGCAACAACTGACGGCGGAGAGTCAATGGAGGACGTCTCGCATAGCAAGGTCAGCCGAGGTCTTGACCAACCTCGGTTCGATTTAAATGGTGAGCTTCAGGTACGATGGATGAGGGACCCAGGAAGCGGCCTATGAGTGAAGTGCTAGGTGACCTTTGAAGGAGCCTAGAGGGTGCTGACCATACGGTTCTCGAGCTCTGGGTCACCGAAGATACCCACGCGTGCGTCGGGGAAGAAAATGGAACAAGGAGTTAGAGTTGTTTTCTGAACTCGGGTATGGATCTGGTTGATTGACCTTGCTGGTCCTGAACGGATGAATCCATAACTATTTTATATGGATCTGTTGGTTGATCTTGCTGATCTTCAATGGAGTGTCCATCTGGATTTCTCTTATGTGATTGTATTTCCAGGTACTATGAGCTACGCACTATTGAAAAGGCCCCTGAGTGAACAGGTGGTGAGCGTTCTGGTTCCCAATGATGCCTTAGGTACACCGATGAAGGAATGATTTGGAAATTAGAATTCAAGCTAGATATTTTGGAGGATTATGATCAGTGATACTATGGTTTCATTAGAAGATTGTTATAAAGACAGCTCGATCTCTGAAACAGGCAATTTCATATTGGGTGTGTAAGTGGTGTGACTATCTTGAAGTTTGCTTGAAGCACTGACTAGGGGACCTAGGAACTCTTTTCCTTGGTACCCAAGGTAAAACATAACCAAATTCCTAAATGGATCCTATCACTACAGTGGTTGTTGGGCGGTTGGCTAACCCATGGGATTGGCTGGACTGATGGATTCCTAAAATGAGACTCAATTCTGTTATGTTACAATAGATGAAGTAAATCCCGGATAGTCCTTGTTCAATGGAAAAGAATCAACGGTTGTGCCTCTTGATGACAAGGAAAAAAGCATTGGTCTCTATGATCCAAGTGCAAGTCTCTTCCCTTGATCGGACCATGTGACTTACAGGTTTGGTCAGATCAGTTTTGTTAGTTAAGGCTCTTGACTACGTTAGAATAAAATATCCTTGAGGAATCGCCTATGTCTGTTGGGCAACAAGGGAAGTTTTTTCGGGTTTGGTTTTGGAAGAACGGAGGGATTAGTCTCTTGTCTGGATATCCATGGACGAGGCCCCGAGTGAGAGGCTCTGCCCTCCTTTTTGGTTCAGGTAGGTGAGGGTGGTAATATATTTGGAAGAGGCGTAAGGGCACAGACAAATCCCAATGTGGTACAATGAGTTTCATAGAGGTGTTGGTGTCAGTGGTTTGTCCGTACTCCAGGAGGTTGGCACAATTGTAAAGGTTGGTAGTGAGAGGATGAATGGGGAGGATGAAGAGGATGGTGGGGTTGTCGAAGGAAATTTTGTTTTGGAAGAAGAGGGTGAGAAGGAGGTTAATGGAGGGGGGAGGGATTTTGGTGATGAGATAGGAGAGGGTAGAGGCAGCGAGAGGGTTCTCGAGGAAGATGTACTACTACAGGAGGTTGTCAAAGGAAATTTTGTTTTGGAAGAAGAGGGTGAGAAGGAGGTTAATGGAGGGGGGAGGGATTTTGGTGATGAGATAGGAGAGAGCAGATGCAGTGAGAGGGTTCTCGAGGAAGATGTACTACTACAGGATTTTGGTGATGAGATAGGAGAGGGTAGATGTAGTGAGAGGAGGGTTCTCGAGGAAGATGTACTACTACAGGAGGTTGAGCTAGTGCACTTAGAAGTTGAGTTCCAGGATTTGGGCAGGGTTCTAGGGTGGGAAGTAGAGGTTAGGTAGCTTGGTGCAGCATCCACCATCAAGGCATCAACCTTGCATTCTATGGTGATGGATGTCTTCCTATGTGGTGTGCTTGAGTTGGGTGTTCCTCGGCTACTTATAGCTACACATCCTTTTGCCTCAGTTTGTGCTCTGTCACATTTTTGCATGCCTCGAAGGGATGCCATTTTCTCTCTCAAATTTCAGTAGAATCTCACCCTCACCTATCCTTCTACTCACCCTTTTCCATGGTCGATGTAGAGAATTCATACCCTTCTCTAGAGGTGGTAATCCACACCCCCCAAAAGAAGAAGAGACAGGTAGGCCATTGTTTTGAATAGTATGGCATTCACTCCACCTAGCTCTGCCATCTAGGTGAAGACCTCATGAAGCGGGTGGATAGCTATGCTACCTATAGCCTTAGGAAGAACACCCACAAAGTAGAGCATAAGCTCCTGTATTACACAGCACAATGTTAACGTGTGATAGCCAAACTAGCAGTTGTAGAGCGCACCATTAGACTCGATGGATTGCCCATGGTGGATCCATGGAGACATAATCTCCTGAACTACTTGCACTTTATCAAGACATACAATGCAAGCTAGGCTACAACGTAGGTCATTGATTCAAAAGGAGCCTCACACATGGTGCATCTCAATTTGGATATGGAACGAGAATCTCTACAGGTACCCAAAATTGAACACTGAGCCATACGTCCACCATAGCCATGTCATGCAGCTTGTGCAAGACACATTTCAAGGTCCACAACCAAGGATGCCGTGGAGTGCCATAACATTACTCGCGATAGAACCTGATCATGCCAGCCAGAGCACTTTCTTTCCTCCTCACCACACCTTGGGTAGATAGGTTCAATAAATGCAACCTCTCCACCTTGGCTTGCATACATCAGGGTGTAGCAACAATCAACTATGTAGAATATCTCTACCACAAGGAGCTCCACTATGTCTACACCAACTCTCAGGGCGAATTGGTAGCCTTATCTTTCCTCTGAGTTTTCCACATGACATCACTATGATAAAGTGAATCAAGGGCTTTCTCATCAACAAGGAATCCACCTTTAAGAAATTATTTGGGTCCTATAAAATAATCTAGTGGATACCAACCTAGCAACTCTAAACATTTGAAGATATGATGGATACGGTCTTCTGGACCAGCTACAAAGTCTTCCACCGCTCTCTCCAATACGCCAAATTGTGGTACGACTTCATCCGCACACCTACTCCCTATATTACTGCCACTAAGCTTCATTTCCAATTCTGAGGATAGAATCCCAATTAAAAAAGGGGGGGTATATCAACCACAATTTGTTTAACATTACTACTATTTGGTTAGCATTACTCCTACTATTTTTTAATCCAAAGCATGGTTGCACTTTATGTAACACATTTCTATGTAAAACCATGCTAAGCACTTCATGTAAAAGATATGGGATGATGGAGCTTACAACATGTGTAATGCCAACCATGAGCTAGAAAGCCTAAGTGTACATAGAGCTAGATAATTAGTTTTGGGTACCCAATTGTTAAATGGGAAGCCAACCATTGTAAAAAGTGAGCTCTTGTATATAGGTGACTTGAAGAAATATGAAATAACATAATCCCATTGTCATATTTAAGTTCTATCTTGCTCTCTTATGTGGTGATGGTTGTGAGCTTGTTTTCTTATGCATGTTTTCTTGCTTGATTGTGTGCGTGCTTGTAGGTTATGCTCCCCATCTCCTCTATTATTCTTATAGTGCCATTCTCCCCTTTGGGTTAAGGAGAATGGCACTAGTGCCATTCTCCATACTCCAAAGGGGAGAATGGCATGTGTTATGGAGAATAACACATGCCAATGCCATTCCTCTTAAACCAAAGGGGAGCATGGCACTAGTGCCATCTCCTCTTTGGGTCCATAACCCCATGGGGACAATGGCACAACAACCATTCTCCATAACCCATGGTGGAGAATGACACTATTTCCATTGACCTTATGGAGAATGGCACTATTTCCATTGACCTTATGGAGAATGGCACTAGTACCACTCTCCATAAACCCATGGTGAAGAATGGCACTAGTACCACTCTCCATAACCCCATGGTGAAGAATGGCACTAGTCCCATTATCACCATGCATTTTGGAGAATGGCACTAGTCCCATTATCACCATGCATTTTGAAGAATGGCACTATTTCCATTGACCTTATGGAGAATGGCACTAGTACCATTATCACCATGCATTATGGAGAATGGCACTATTTCCATTGACCTTATGGAGAATGGCACTAGTACCACTCTCCATAACCCCATGGTGAAGAATGGCACTAGTCCCATTATCACCATGCATTTTGGAGAATGGCACTAGTCCCATTATCACCATGCATTTTGGAGAATGACACTAGTGCCATTGTCCTTTTTTGGATGGCATTATCGCCATTCTCAATAACTCAAAGGGGAGAATGGCACTAGCCATAAGGTTATGGATAATGATAGTAGTGACATTCTCCCCTTTGGGTTTTGAAGTTTAAGGTTTTAATTTCCTGCTCAAAGTAAAATTTCCTCCACATTTTTGTATGTATGTATGTGTGTACACACACACACACACACACACACACACATGTATGTATATATACATATATATATGTGTGTGTGTGTGTATGTATGTATGTATGTATGTATACACACACACACATGTATATTTATTTCTCTCCGACTCACATTGGAGTTATAAAAAGAGGCACTGTTATGACACCCAATAATGGTACTCCACCCGATAGATCATAGGGCAGCTATTAGCAAAGGGGTGTAGGGGACAGCACATCCCTAGGGGGTTCGAGGGGGACCAAATGGCCATTTATAGTAAAACCTATGTAGTTTCCCCACTACCACCCAACAATCTGAGCAATTGGTTGAACAATTTAATGATTTTATGCCATAAAATTCATGCCCTTTTTTAATATTTTCCCTTTCATCAAGTAATTTTAGAGAAAAACCCTACCTATCCCCAAAACAGACAAAATCTCTCTCTCTCTCTCTCTCTCTCTCTCTCTCTCTCTCTCTCTCTCTCTCTCTCTCTCTCTCTCTCTCTCTCTCTCTCTCTCTCTGTGCACCCTATGTCTCACCCACCTCCTACTAGACCATCGCCTTCTCCCTTACGTACTTCCTTACCAGCCTCCTCCTTGTCTGCGTTCTTCATTACTAGACCATCACCTTCTCCCTTACGTACTTCCTTACCAGCCTCCTCCTTGTCTGCCTTCTTCATTACTAGACCATTGCCTTCTCCCTTATGTACTTCCTTACCAGCCTCCTCCTTGTCTACCTTCTTCATTACTCGTCTCCTCCTCCCTCGCTTCCTTCTTAAGCTGCCTCTTCCTCACATACCTTCTTATATACCTCCTTTGTCTCCCAGCTATACACACACACACACACGTAGCTCTCTCTATCTCCCTCTTACACATAACACACAAAACTCTCTCTCTCCCCCTCTCTCACACACGTAGCTCTCTCTATCTCCCTCTTACACATAACACACACAACTCTCTCTCTCCCTCTCTCACACACGTAGCTCTCTCTATCTCCCTCTCTCACACACGTAGCTCTCTCTATCTCCCTCTTACACATAACACACACAACTCTCTCTCTCTCCCTCTCACACACAAATCTCTCTCTCTCTCCCTCTCTCTCCCTCTCACACAATGAAAAAAAAGAGAGGGATAAAAAGAACAAAAAGGAGGACATGAAGAAATTTAAGTTTCAAAGGTAGGGTTTTTAAAATATATATATTTATGATAAAGTTAATCAATTAATTAATTAGTCAAGTTCTAATATTTTTAATTTATTAAATAAATAAATAAACTACTTAATTCCTTTGCTAGTTTCTTATAGAAATTTACATTTGAAGAAAGCATGTAATTTAAAATGCATACGCACTTGTAATTTTAGTTTCTCTATCGTTCAATTGAACACAATTACCTTTACATGCTCGTAATGACAAAAATACCGAGACGGTGATGACACGGAAGCGGTATAGCTATATATGCCTTTATAGGGTGTCACACTTCCACACACTGATACAACACACCTAGAACACCAGGCCCAAGAGTATGTACAAAACTTTATTTCAATTCAAGTCTTCGTCTTTACAGAGTTGTACATCCATCACATCCTCAGAACCATCATCATCTAACACCCATTCATAATCAGCCCACTCCCCCTCAGCGACGACTGACCAGTACCCTACATCACTCTTAGAATAAACGACCTCAAACATAGAACCATCTTCAAAGTACAGTTCTTCGATATCCGGACCAAACTCCAGGACAATATACATATCAGAGGTGGGCTATCCTCAAAGCTTTTCTTCAAATTTACAAAACTGTATTTTCGGATAGCAAACTATTACTACACAAACAGCCCCAAAAAAACCGTTACAAACACTAAGAGCAACTACTCAGATGTCTACTGGAAAGATCCTTCACATTCTTCGTCAGACATTGTCTCAAAGACAAGTACTCCAACTGAGAGCATGTGAGCAGGAAACATTTGGGAGTTCATCTATTTCTCATCTCTGATATGCAAAATCACAGAACAAGTATGACCATGCACTTCAGATAACACTACCATTGGATTGATGTAAGGACCCCTACCCGCAGGGCAGGGGAATCCTTTTGATAGGCGGTTAAGTCTCGTGTTATTTTTCGATTGACGACACCTCGATCTCGTAGAAATACGAGGTTACGAGAAAACGGAGGGACCTAACTCTATCTCGCAGGGGAAGCATAGTCATCCTAAAGGAAATTCTAATCCCCAGCACGGAATGTGCGTGGAGATGGAACAAGACCCACACTTGGTTCAAGGAAGCCAACGCCTTTTTTCCCCCGTATTTCATGAGGCACGGCCGCTGGCTCGGTCCCCTAAAACAAGTCTTGTTCGGGACTCTACTATTCCTGAAGTATCGTAAGTTACGACTAGTAGAAAGCTACCCGACTGATCGGGTCCACCCATCCTTAGAATGGTACCATCAGGGCATCCATTCTCCCACTTTCCACACACTCACCCGTTCAATTATTTTCTAATTAAGTCCTACCACACTGTGAAACACTTAAAAACAAATTCCTTTGTTAATTAATTACACTTGATTCCTTAAAAGAAATCTTCCTTAGCACAACATTGAAATCAACAAACATACTTACAGTGAAAAATATTTACAAAGACCCTGGAACCGGGCCGATATTCCAATCCAAACTTCCATGTCCAAACCATAACCATAACCATAACCACAATCCAATCACAACCACAACCATAACCACAACCACAACCACAACCACAACCACACCGATGATCTAGAATTCGATCTTCCAGCCTCAACCAGCGGGTAAACCTCACGGACCGTCTCCCCTCGTCGTCAGCCAGCCGATGAGGGCCAAGCCGTCCTGTCACCCCCTCAGGTACTGCTGCTTGTACCAAACCCTCTCGCCCTTCGGAGGGGACGTCTCCTCATGAGGTGGGGATTAAGTCACCACACTAGCCTGGACCCACAGAACTAGGCAGCATATATACATCACCCTGGTGGTGGTGAAATCCAATTCCAAGTGGCATAGGAGGGGATTGCCCTGGGCCGACTCCCGGCCTCGCTAGATCCTCCCCCCGGCTACACAGGCAAGCACGGAGTTAGCTAAGGGGGGGAGAAGCTGTACCTGCATGTTAGCAATAAACCAGTAGTATATCCAATAAAAAGAGACATAGCCTTTATTCAATGAATTCACACATTAACAAAAACCATCATTTCGAAAAGACAATGATTCAAAAGCAAGATTATTTTCTTATAACTTTACTTAAGAGTAACCATAAGGTACTTTAGGCCATCTATACTAGGGGTTTAACCTTGGTTCCTTTCCTATTATTTCGAATCTTTGCATTAAGCTTCATAAGAGAGAATGTTACTTAAACTTGTTAAATGACCAACCTGGTTATCGTTTTCGTGCCTATTCGCTTCAAGAGGGGTGAAGTCGATTGTTGCAGGGACGCGATTCGCTTCATTCCCTCCTTGGGCAGCGCGTGGTTCTTCATTTCGGCGGCGTTTCGGTGCCATAGGAGCACTAGAGTTTTAAGAGGATAGAGAGAGAACGGGGTGAATATAAGAGGTTGGAAACTTGGAGAGAAAAGAGAGAATTCTACTGGTTCAAACGGATTCGAAAACGAAGTCCGTTTGGGGTAGGAAAAGCTTGTTGGGCTTATGGGTAGGAAAGACCTCTTAGCCTAAGTTTAAGTCGCCGCATATGGGGGGGGGGAAATTGAGAGGTGTCCTTAACTTGGAGAGCTCTTGAGAAGAGTGTACGCCTAGGGAGGCCTAGGGAAGAGTAAGGCAAGGGTTGGAGGACAAGCACACTTTAAGTCTATTCACACGGGGGGAGGGGGGGGGAGAAGAGTGTAGGACATGTCCTAGAGCTTGAGGGAGGGCTTGCGCCTAGGGCCTTGCTGGGGGCTAGCTCGGAGAAGGGGGCTGGGAGGGTCCTTTTATAGGTGCTCGAGGGTGGACGTCCGGGTGCGGGAAGGCGACACCTGGGTGGTGTAGGTGTCCGGGAGAGAGTGTGGGTGCGAGACACCTGGGGGTGGAGGTGTCTCGAAGAGAGAGAAAGTGTGACACATGGGGGTGGAGGTGTCCCCAAGAGAGAGAGAGCGCGACACCTGTGGATAGAGGGTTCTGGGAGGAGGGGGTACGTGTAGGGGTGTGTTGGAGGGTGCGTCTAGGTCGTGTACACACTTGGGTGTCTCGGGTGGATTATTGGTCGTTTCACGGGCGGCGCCCGTGGGGTGGTGGGAACCACGCCGGCCGCCCGCCGCCGTCGTCCCGAGGGGGTCAAAAAAATTTTTTGACGAAAATGTCCGGCCTTGCCCCGTGACCATGTGGGCATGTTCCGTTCGTTGATTAGACGCATGGATAGTTACTATTTTAGGTTGGAAGTTTGCAGATTAAAGGCTTTTTAAAAGCTTAATTAAACCTGTTCCGGGTACCCGTTTTTAAAAACTATTCTAGGCGTAAAATTACACGTAGATTCCAAATTTGGATTCAAAATTACAAATTTCTAAGCAAAAATGGCTCATTTTCCAAAAATAGAAGTTTTTTGATCGTAAAAATGACAAACTAAGTTATATTTTTCAACTGTGAAGCAAGTACATTGTTATTTACAATGGGTATGTTATATTTTTCAACTCTGAAGCAAGTACATTGTTATTTACAATGGGTATGTTACATCCTTCCCTACTAAAAGAACTCGAGATGTCCGCATCTCGGCACGAACTCTGGGTAATTCTTTTAGAGGGTTGACTCTTCCTCCCAAGTGGCATCCTCCTCAGGGTAATCTTTCCATTCCACTAAATGTTCCCTAAGGATTCTATTGCGAAGCACTCTTTCTCTAGAGTCGATGATTCTATTAGGTCTCATTTCAAGGACTCCTTGAGTTGGCATTACAACTTGTTCATCATCAAGAACATGATCAGGATGAGGCACATATGGCTTTAGTAAGCTTACATGGAATACATCATGGATTTTGAGGTGGGTCGGAAGAGGCGAAGTTTGTAGGCATGTTTTCCCAAACATTTGATGACTTCATAAGGCCCACAATACCTTGGACTCAGCTTCCTAAATTTTCCAAGAGATAAAGAACTTCTCTTTGGCCGCACTCGAAGAAAAACTTTGTCTCCTTGCTGGAAAATTCTTTCAGATCTTTTGGTATCAGCATAATGCTTCTGTCGATCCTGGGCGGCTTTAATATCCTTACGAATAGCTTTGGTTTGTTCTTCCATTTCTTCAAGCATCATCCTAGAGGCTTC
The DNA here is from genome assembly GCF_041138505.1 of Cibotium barometz. NCBI lineage: Eukaryota > Viridiplantae > Streptophyta > Polypodiopsida > Cyatheales > Cibotiaceae > Cibotium > Cibotium barometz. The sequence goes on from NC_141046.1 coordinate 75,196,917, forward strand.
AACCTTTAGTGTGGGGTCAGAGAAATTTAAGGGAGACAAACATTCCTGACCATAAAGAGCTTTGAATGGTGACATCCCTATGCTTTGGTGATAGGATGTATTGTAAGAGAATTCCACTAGAGGGAGATACAGAATCCACTTCTTTGGTTCACGCCCACAATAGGCTCTCAGGATGTCTTCTATAACCTGATTAACTCTCTCAGTTTGACCATCTGTTTCTGGGTGGTAAGCTGTACTGAAACAAAGTTGTGTTCCAATAGCCTGGAATAATGATGTCCAGAACTTTGAAGTGAAGTCAGAGTCCCGGTCACTGACTATTCTTTTTGGCAATCCATGAAGCCTAAAGATTTCCTTGATGAAAAGGCGGGCAATATTAGAAGATTTAAACGTCTTCTTTACTGGGATAATATGGGTCACTTTGGTATGCATATCCACAACTACTAAAATAGAATCATATCCTCCCTGTGTTGTGGGAATCCGTACTGATACATTCCCACTTCATCTGAGGAATGTCCAGAGGTTGGAGTTTCCCGGGCATTTTGATTCTTTCAGCTTTAATCCTCATGAGGTGAAACCTGCTTTACCTTCTCTAGGATGGGGTTATTTGGCATAGAGATTGCACTTAGGAAGGATTTGCGAGGGCATCTGCTACAACATTATCCTTTCCAGGAAGAAATTTGATATCAAAATCAAACTCTTGAAGAATCTCAATCCACCTCCTTTGCCTCATCTTGAGATTGGGCGAACTCTGGTGGTCAGTTACAAGCAGAAACTTACGGCCTAGGAGATAGTGTCTCCATAACTTGAAACAATGAACAACTGCAAGGAGTTCCAAATCATGGGTGGCATAATTGACTTCATAGGGTTTAAGCTTACGAGAAGTGTAAGCCACAGGCCTTCCTTCTTGAATTAAGACACCACCAAGTGCAAGGCCACTAGCATCAGTGATAACCTCAAACTCTTTGGTGAAGTCAGGGAGCTTCAAAACTGGTGCTGAGGTGAGGATAGTCTTAAGTTGGCTAAAACTGATTTGGTGGATTGGTAACCATACTATCTTACATTCCTTCTTGAGGAGATCAGTTAAGGGTGCGGCTATCTTGGCATAATCCTTGATGAAGATCCTATACCATCTTGTGATGCCTAGAAACCCACGGATTTCTTTGACTGTCCTAGGGGGTGGCCATTCCAATATATCCTTGACTTTGGCAGGGTCTACTGAGATGCCCTCCGAGGAGACAATGAACCCTAGATATTCAATTTGGGAAGTGAAGAAGGTACATTTGCTTTTCTTGGCATAGAGCTTATGTTCGCGCAGTATTTGCAATACTTTGCGTACATGCTCCTCATGTTTCTCTTTTGACTGAGAATAGACCAAGATGTCATCAAAGAAGACAAGGACAAATTCATCCAAGTAGGGTCAGAAGATATCCTGCATCAGGCGGTTGAAGGTGGCGGGAGCATTGGTTAATCCGAATGGCATGACTGTAAATTCATAGTGGCCATAGCAGGTATTGAAAGCGGTTTTGGAGATATCTGATTCCTTGATCCTAATTTGATAGTAGCCAGACCTTAAATCCATCTTGGAGAAAACTTTGGATCCATAAAGTCTGTCAAGAAGTTCGTCGATGCGAGGAATGGGGTATTTGTTTTTGACAGTGACCTTGTTTAGGCCTCGGTAGTCAATACAAAGGCGAAGCGTGCCATCCTTCTTTCTCTGATATCTGAAAACTCCTGGAGCCAAGAGGGTTCTAAATCTAGGTTGCTTTCTTCTACCTTGTTGAGTTTGACAAGGAACATCTGTTGGCCCTTGCGCACTCCCTTAAGAAGGCGATTAGCTTTGACCAAATGAAATTTGGGTTTACCTATTTTTCCCTAGGCTGATACTACTTGTCCTTGACTATCCTTCAAGGTGATGCTTCCATCATAAATCCCTAATGGTAAGCTTCTGAAATACCCATGGGTTGATTCACCACCCAATTCAAATTCAAGATCTCCCACACAATGTCGGGATACTTCTTCTTTTCTACTAGCTAACTCAACAATCATTGCTTGGGCTGGTTTTTGATCTAACTGTAACTTACGCAAGCATTTTGGAGAAAGAAATGAATGCGTACTACCACAATCAATCAAGAGCTGGAAAGATCTACCTTGATAAGTAGCCGGAGCTTGGATAACAGAAAACTGCTGATTAGGTCCTTGATGTTCTACAGCTGCATGAATGGTGGCTTGCTCTTCTTCTTCCATCTCTAAAGTCGGTTCACCAATCATAGAGCAGACACGGGCAGTCACTCCACGACCTCTATCACATCCACCACTACCTCATCCAGCCTAGCGGTTATTAGGAATCCCACGACCTTGAACTACCCGGCCGCCTTGTGGAGCAGCAATGACACTAGGATTGAGAGAGGGTCTTGCAAGTTTGGGGCATTCATTCCGGAAGTGGCCAACTTCATTGCAATGAAAGCACCTTTGGTCCCCATAGGATTCTGAAGTGGAATTAGCATAACTGTGGGGGATAAAATTATTAAGGTACTGACCAATAGTGTTGTGGCGGAAATTCGATTGGTAATTCCTCTGAGAAGGCGCCCCCTTGGGTTAGACTCAGGATAGACTCTCCTCTTTGCTTGACCACTCTTTACTTATTTAGCCAGAGGTTTGGCTCGGGTAAGAGCATCTTGCAAGGTAGTTGGCCTCATTGCTTCAAGGCGAGAATCCAAAGGTTCATTCAGCCCTTGGCAAAATCGGGCCACTTGTTGAGTGATCGACATAGGTGGAGCATATTTGCCAAGTGTGACAAATTTTGAGTAGTATTCCTCCAAGGTTAAGCTAAGCTGCTTGAGGCTGAAGAACTCATTCATCTTAATAGATTCATGAGATGGGGGAAGATAACGGTCCTTCACATCTTGCTTAATGTCACTCCAGGTTTGGGTATCTTCAGTGACGCCCTTATCTCGGCACCATTGCTTCCACCAAAGTTTGGCGTCCCCGGTAAGACGGAATCTGGCAAGCATGGATTGATTCCTAATTCCTGTACCAGTAGTAGCTGAAAAGTAATCATCCATGGCTTCTATCCAAACTTCTGCATCCCTTTCAATCTTTGAACCTGCCCCATTAAATGAGGGAGGTTGCATTTGTTTGAGGAGAAGCTTCTTCTCCTGTATATCTATATATAATGCATTGGGAGCAAGAAGTTGACGATCCTGGTTATCAAATATGAAGCTAAATTTAGAATCATGTCACTTAGGCGGTTTAATACACATAAGACAATGAGTGAAAATCAAAACCTTGTATTCCAAGCTTTAATATTTACAAGTGAACCAAGCCATTTACAAGGATTGGACTAAATCCAATCTTATTTATTTACATGGTAGTCCTCTAGGGAACCTAATAAAGATCTGCGGTGGTAGCATTGAAAAAGTAGGGGGGTTCTCCCATGGTTTCAAGAACTCGATAAGTCTCTGGTAGGGGAGGTAAACCACGTCTAGAAAGACGGTTAACGGCTACTCTATCAGGGGATACAACTTGAGTCACACTATCATAAACCCATCGATTCTGCAACATGCGATTCCCATCGATAGTGACATAGGTGTTATGAGGAGTGCCAATAAACCAGAACAGGCGAACCATCCACAACATCTCGGCATATCGGATCCGCCTCAAGTCGTTGGTGAGATTGCCGACGTGCTCAGCTCGAATGATGAAATAGGTAGATCGACGATGCCAATGCTCAGCTCTGTTCCATCCCCTTTCGATGCGAGTGTAATGAGGAAGGGTTAGCTTGTCTACAATGTGCATCATAGTGTCACAGAACTCAAATTCGGAAGAGCGACAAGCAGTCATGAAGATGCATTGGAATACCAAGAAGCGAGAATAGGGATCCATCTCGTCCTCCTACGTCCAGCCGTAACTAGATTAGTTTAACAAGAATTCCTAGAGCAACAAGAGAATACAATATGAAATCTCCCAAGTCTAAACCTGCTCTGATACCACGTGTAAGGACCCCTACCCGGGGGAATCCTTTTGATAGGCGGTTAAGTCTCGTGTTATTTTTCGATTGACGACACCTCGATCTTGTAGAAATACGAGGTTACAAGCAAACGGAGGGACCTAACTCTATCTCGTAGGGGAAGCATAGTCATCCTAAAGGAAATTCTAATCCCCAGTACGGAATGTGCGTGGAGATGGAACAAGACCCACACTTGGTTCAAGGAAGCCAACGCCTTTTTCCCTCCGTATTTCATGAGGCACGGCCACTGGCTCGGTCCCCTAAAACAAGTCTTGTTCGGGACTCTACTATTCCCTAAGTATCATAAGTTACGACTAGTAGAAAGCTACCCGACTGATCGGGTCCACCCATCCTTAGAATGGTACCATCAGGGCATCCATTCTCCCACTTTCCACACACTCACTCGTTCAATTATTTTCTAATTAAGTCCTACCACACTGTGAAACACTTAAAAACAAATTCCTTTGTTAATTAATTACACTTGATTCCTTAAAAGAAATCTTCCTTAGCACAACATTGAAATCAACAAACATACTTACAGTGAAAAATATTTACAAAGACCCTGGAACCGGGCCGATATTCCAATCCAAACTTCCCTGTCCAAACCATAACCATAACCATAACCACAATCCAATCACAACCACAACCATAACCACAACCACAACCACAACCACACCGATGATCTAGAATTCGATCTTCCAACCTCAACCAGCTGGGTAAACCTCACGGACCGTCTCCCCTCATCTCGTCAGCCAGCCGATGAGGGCCAAGCCGTCCTGTCACCCCCTCAGGTACTGCCGCTTGTACCAAACCCTCTCGCCCTTTGGAGGGGACGTCTCCTCATGAGGTGGGGGTTAAGTCACCGCACTAGCCTGGACCCACAGAACTATGCAGCATATATACATCACCCTGGTGGTGAAATCCAATTCCCACAGGTGGCATAGGAGGGGATTGCCCTGGGTCGACTCCCGGCCTCGCTATATCCTCCGCCCGGCTACACAGGCAAGCACGGAGTTAGCTAAGGGGGGGAGAAGCTGTACCTGCATGTTAGCAATAAACCAGTAGTATATCCAATAAAAAGAGACATAGCCTTTATTCAATGAATTGACACATTAACAAAAACCATCGTTTCAGAAAGACAATGATTCAAAAGCAAGATTATTTTCTTATAACTTTACTTAAGAAGAGTAACCATAAGGTACTTTAGGCCATCTATACTAGGGGTTTAACCTTGGTTCCTTTCCTATTATTTCGAATCTTTGCATTAAGCTCCATAAGAGAGAATTTTACTTAAACTTGTTAAATGACCAACCTGGTTATTGTTTTCGTGCCTATTCGCTTCAAGAGGGGTGAAGTTGATTGCAGGGATGCGATTCGCTTCATTCCCTCCTTGGGCAGCGCGTGGTTCTTCATTTCGACGGCGTTTCGGCGCCATAGGAGCACTAGAGTTTTAAGAGGATAGAGAGAGAACGGGGTGAATATAAGAGGTTGGGAACTTGGAGAGAAAAGAGAGAATTCTACTGGTTCAAACGGATTCGAAAACGGAGTCCGTTTGGGGTAGGAAAAGCTTGTTGGGCCTATGGGTAGGAAAGACCTCTTAGCCTAAGTTTAAGTCGCCGCATTGGGGGGGGGGGGGGGAAATTGAGAGGTGTCCTTAACTTGGAGAGCTCTTGAGAAGAGTGTACGCCTAGGGAGGCCTAGGGAAGAGTAAGGCAAGGGTTGGAGGACAAGCACACTTTAAGTCTATTCACACGGGGGGAGGGGGGGGGAGAAGAGTGTAGGACATGTCCTAGAGCTTGAGGGAGGGCTTGCGCCTAGGGCCTTGCTGGGGGCTTGCTCGGAGAAGGGGGCTGGGAGGGTCCTTTTATAGGTGCTGTGGAGGGTGGATGTCCGGGTGCGGGAAGGCAACACCTGGGTGGTGTAGGTGTTCGGGAGAGAGTGTGGGTGCGAGACACCTGGGGGTGGAGTTGTCTCGAAGAGAGAGAAAGTGTGACACATGGGGGTGGAGGTGTCCCCAAGAGAGAGAGAGCGCGACACCTGTGGATAGAGGGTTCTGGGAGGAGGGGGTACGTGTAGGGGTGTGTTGGAGGGTGCGTCTAGGTCGTGTACACACTTGGGTGTCCCGGGTGGATTATCGGTCGTTTCACGGGTGGCGCCCGTGGTGGTGGGGCCCACGCCGGTCGCCCGCCGTCGTCCCGGGGGGGGTCAAAAAAATTTTTTGACGAAAATGTCCGGCCTTGCCCCGTGACCATGGGGGCGTGTTCCGTTCGTTGATTAGACGCCTAGATAGTTACTATTTTAGGTCAGAAGTTCGCAGATTAAAGGCTTAAAAGCTTAATTAAACCCATTCCGGGTACCCGTTTTTAGTTTAAAAAAACTATTCTAAGCGTAAAATTATGCGTAGATTCCAAATTTGGATTCAAAATTATAAATTTCTAAGCAAAAATGGCTCATTTTCCAAAAATAAAAGTTTTTTGATCGTAAAAATGACAAACTAAGTTATATTTTTTAACTCTGAAGCAAGTACATTGTTATTTACAATGGGTATGTTATATTTTTCAACTCTGAAGCAAGTACATTATTATTTACAATGGGTATGTTACAATTGATTTCATCTCCAAGGTCTATGGAATTAATCCGTGGTCCCAACTCCAAGATCAAATACATTCCTCATATGTAGAACATTTCCAGCATTTAAACCTCCAGGAAAACTCAGCAGCTACTCAGTCTCCTTTGCTACAATAGGGCTAGACAATTCAGCCTCAAAACAGTCCACTGTATTGCATGTAACTGCAAACAAACTCCGCAAAACTCTTCCAGTTTAACTCCTTCTGCTGCTGTTTTGCTGCAGCCAACTATTCAGTTCAGAATTCACCTCTTTTCTTATTGCTTCGAGCCTGTAACACCTCGAAAACACTTCCACAAAATTACAGCAAATTGAAATACCCAAAACAGATCTGAAAATCACAAATTCCAGCAAGCTTCCTGACAAAAACCTCCTCATGTAGCTTCTCCTCTGCTCCACACAAAATTTGAACACTGTTTGCTTGCAAACTGTGGCAAATACAGCCAGATAACACCCACAAACAACTCCAAATTCCTTTAAATAGATTTCAGCAATCTTGCACAGCTCCTTTCTCAAATCAGCCTACTTCTCTGCCCTGCCTGGCAACAAGAAACTCCAAAAACAAAACTCGCCTACCTTTTGGCCACTTGATTAGCTCATGTCTGCTTCAAAATCAGCTTAACCTACTCCTCAGGCTCTCCTGCCACTGAAATCTCCAGAATCCAACTGTCCTCCACTATAGAAATGCAGATACTAGCCCAATCTTGCCTTTCATAGCCTCCTCTCAGCAAATTCAGCAACTCAGGCTCGCAATTTGCTCTTCAGGCATCCGTAGTAGCAAGCTTTCCATCTGGTCTCCTTTGCATCCACCGCTTCAAAACTTCTCAAAATAGCTCTTCTAGGCTCTCCATCTCCACACGAAAATTGCAAAATGAGCTCTCTAGGCTCTAGAAACTGGGCGCCTACTCCAGGAGGCTTCTTGTTATTTCCAGCCTGCCACTTGGTTCGTTCTTGACCCTGCATGTGTCTAAAACTGCCACATGGTGGCCTTACATGGCTACCACCCACTCCAAATTAAGCTCCTACTGACACACAAGCTCCCAGTTCACAGCCCACCAGCCATGCCACAGGGTAACCTTAAAAACTCACAAAACTTTACAAAATTTGTGCAAAAAAGTTTTTATTTTCTCTCTCTACACTCTCTCTCCTGCACATTTAATTTTATCTCAACTGAGACGACTCAGAATTGACCAAAACTGATTGCATATTCGAGAAGCTCTTAGTATTTTGTACAGTATATACACATCATTAGTCTCTATTTTTGTCCACATATATTTAGCAACCCCCTATTTCTGTTGAGACATTCATGTCCAATAGCTATACAAACAAAGATGTGATATTCAAATCTTCCTCTGTACTCTCCATAACCTCCTGACAAGCATCATAAGCTTCCCGATCTTTTTCTTTCAAGGCTAACATCAACTGAGCAAAATATTTCTTTAATCGCAGACCATTCACTCTTCTTTTATGCTCTCAGGTCACTTGCCTAAGGAGCTCAAAAAAGGCCAAAAGTATCATTTTATTAGGAAGAGAGAGCATAATGTCATGATTGGAGATGAATTATACATGCAAGGAGCTGATCAAGTATTGAGAAGCATTCCCTGGGAGGGAAGAAATATATCATATTCTATCTTCAAATCATGAGGGACTTTGTGGAGGTCATTATGCATTTAAGATCACTTTGCAGAAGATATTACTGGAGGGTTATGTATGGCCTTCCATCCAGAAGGATATTCAACACTGGTGCAGGTCTTGCCATGAGTGCCAGAGAATGGGGAAAAGAATCTTAAAAATGGAGCCGAGAAATATCATGCTGGTATATGACATTTTTGAGAGGTGGGGGGTGGATGCAATTGGACCATTTCCCAGGATGGCCAGAGGGAAGTGTTATATGCTTACTGCGGTGGATTACCTATCAAAATGGGCAAAAGTAAAGGCAGTGAAGAGAGTAGATAGTAAGGAAGTGGTTGATTTTGTGTATGAACATATATGCTGCAGATTTGGTATTCCTCTGAAGTTATTGTCAGACAACGGTCCTGAATTTTGAGGAGAGGTAGTTGACCACTTATGCAGAAGACTAAACATCAACCACAAATATGTCACTCCTTATCACCCTCAATGCAATGGTTTGAATGAAAAATTCAATGGTGAATTTAAGTTGATGATGACTAAAATGACAGAAAGTCATGTCAAAAATTGGGATGTAGAGATGAATCGTGTATTATGGGCATACAGAGTTGCGGTGAAATCTGGCACACAATTTTCACCATTTCATTTAGTTTATGGGAAAGAAGCACTCATGCATATTGATGTAGAAATTCCAGCTTTGAAGTTTCTCGTTGAAGAAGGATATGAACCTATCAATTGTTACAGAGAAAGATTGTTGGCTTTGCAAACAATCCAATTAGACAGAGAACTAGCTTTTGATCATTATGCCACTATGCAATTGAAAAGACAAGAAAAAGAGAATAAGGAGGTGAAGCAAAAAGGAATCGAAGAAGGTAATCTGGTTCTCAGGTATAATAGCAAGCTGGATAGTACATTTCATACTGTATTCCAGACAAAGTGGGAAGGTCCATACAAAGTTGAGAAAAAGTTTGATAATGGAAGTTATCAACTTACTGATTTTCCTCTTTTTGTATAAAAATAAATTTACCAAAATTTACTCTTTTCTCATAATCAATTAATTATGCATAATTACATGATGAAAATCATTCTTTTTGCATAGGATGTCTAATCCTAGAATATGGTAGGAAATCATCTTTTAGCATTATGCATAAAAATAAGATATGTATTATTTTCTAAAAATTTTGCCATGGCTTCGCTTGCTATTACTGATCATTCTCAATTTTTTTCTAAATAATAAAAGCTTGTAATAAAAATATGATAGTAGTTCCTCTTTTATGCTTAAAGTCAAATTATGAATTTAAATCATAATTTTAACCATAATCATAAACTTAATTATGATTATCCCAGTAGATTAAGTTAATTCCATTGTTTCTCTTTTTTGAAATTGATAAGATAATCTATTTCTTATTTAGAATCAATCAAAGTAGTTTTTAACTACTTATAAATAATCTAAAAGAAATAACCATTATTTTGTGAACACAAAACCATAAAAATACCATTTTCTTAATCTCTACCTTATCAAGCCTAGAGTTTAGCTTTGAATTAAGAGACTATCATTGAGTCAAAAGATATCTCAATTTTGGATTATCTATCTCTAGACATTTTCTCTCTCTAGGCCAAAATAAGGTAAAACAAGATCTTTCTTCTATTTCAGAGAGGGGAATGATTACAAGAATAGAAGGGAAGGTTCTTACACGTTTACACCTCAAAACCTGGAGGGAGGAATCTTACATCCTACCCCACTTAAAAAACGCAAGATGTCCTCATCTCACAGGTGGAGTATAATCTCTTTCATCTTCTTCTTCTTCAATCACTTCCAGCGTTACTACCTTGGAAGTGGACGGCCGATTTGGGAGCATCTCTCTTTGACTTCCTCTATTCTGAGGCGGAGGTCCTGCATTACTTTGGATTGAAACTGAGGGTTGGTTAGAGGGTCTACCTCTCGGATTTCCCTGATTTTGACGGAAGGAACCTGATTACTCTGGAAGGAAGGAGCTGGAGTCTGGAATCTTGGTCCCTGACTTCCCTGCCCCAAAAACCTTGATCCAAAAGGAGTTGGGTAATCCATACTGCGATGTCCAAATCCTTAACATTTATAGCATTTCACTTTTTTCTTCAAGGGTGGAACTTCTGAAGTTGAATCCCAGGGGATTGTGTTCCAGAAAAAAGACCTTTCTTCCATTCTGGAACTTCCCATATCCTGAGTTTGACCTTGTTGTCTCTTAGTAGGCGGTGGAAAGTTGGAATTACCTTCCGAAGCTAGAAATCTTTTGAAAGATGATGGTGCTGGCTGCGGGACCTTGATATCAAAGGTCTTGGCAAAATCCTTCGCCATCCACACTGCTTCAGCCATGGGAACTGGCTTGGCATTCATCACTAGGATATTCAAAGGTTCGTTCAGTCCCCGAATGAACCTGGCCATCAGCTGTTCTTCATCCCCAATGGTGGCGACGAGGAGAGCAAAGGCTTGGTGATAAGTTTTGATAGTTCTGCTCCCCTCGGGCGGTTAATTTTAAGAATTCATTCATCTTGGTTTCCAAAAAGCTGGCAGGAGAGAATCTATTCCTTAGGTAAATCTTGAGATCATTCCATGTCTGGGTGTTTCGATCCAGACGGTTTGTCTCGCAGTGGTTTCTCCATGCCACTCTGGCTATTTCTACTATCTTCAACCTCGCAAGAGCCATTTTACTTTTCTTGTTGTACCCGGTGACATCGAAGTATTCTTCCATTGCTTCGATCCACTTTTCCACAGCCTCACCCAAGTTTTTCCCTTCACCCTGAAAGGTCCAGGCTGCTGTGATCTATGAAGAGTTTTACGAATATCCAAGTCGAGATCTTCCTCATCGAGTTGGGGGTTAACATTTCTACCACGACGACCTCGATCTATGATCCTATCAATACGAAATCTTGTTAAATCCCTTTTTTTTCATATTAACCAAGCCGCTTAGGTAAAAAGACCACTTTATTTATAATTCAAATCCGACTTTAGATCTAACTGATTATGGGGTTCTTTAGATTGGTCAGTCCCCCATAGAATCCTGGGATAAAGATCCCTTCTACAAGAAGGACATACAAAACTCATTATTAGAGAATAATTCATTCATATTCTTAACACAGTAATGGTCCATCAGATCGAAAATTCCATCTGAACATTCCTCCACGGGAATTTCAGTTATGCAGGTTCTCAATTTATCATTCCTTAATTAGATCCATTGGGTCAAAGGTTAACAGCAGCAATCTGTCACAGCACAATCCACTGATCTCATAGTGATTTGCTGAAGTCATAATCGTCATTCCAGTTACTAACATCATCACTGGGATTCGTCCCATTCATCCTCATTGTGGCTTTGTTCAACTTATCTTCTTTCAACCAGAATTCAGGAATCATCATCTTTCAATGAGAATCCAAATCAACTCATTGTGGCTTTGTTCAACTTATCTTCTTTCAACCAGAATTCAGGAATCATCATCTTTTAATGAGAATACAAATCAACTCATTGTGGCTTTGTTCAACTTATCTTCTTTCAACCAGAATTCAGGAATCATCATCTTTCAATGAGAATCCAAATCAACTCATTAATTCTCAACCAAAATTCTAAAATCATATCAACCAGTATTCGAATTCATCATCTAGATAGCATTTTTGCTTATAATTTCAAGGTCTTAGATTTACTTGTATATATTGCCAGTAAAGAGCTACAGTTATACCCACGGTATATATGGGTAATCACAATCCTTGGAACTATAAGGTAAATACCATCATAATTTTTTACAAAGAAATAGTCATGTCCTAGGCAGAGGAAGAAGGTACGGTCGTGGCTTGTTGGTGAAGGTACGACCATGGCTTCTTGTAACTTTTTTTTTATTTGGCACCCTGTAAACAAGTTTTTTACCCTAAGGCTATGTAGCCAGCACTCTTTGTGGCTTTTGTACTGACTCCTTGCCTAGTTTGCTAGAGTGAGAAGGCAGCTCCAATTCTGTTTTTGGAGAGGTGGGTATCTCCATCAGAAGTTTGCAGGCTTTCATGGAGGGAGCAGTTGGGGTTGGAGATGCAAGGGGTTGAGTGGGAGTATACCAAAGCAGTTAGATGATAACTGGCGGGGGAGTAGCGGAAGTCAAGGGTATATCATTGTCAGTGACAGTGGACTCCGGTTGGATGGTCAAGGTGTCTGCATGAAGTTTTTCCTTCCCTTTGTCCCGTGCAGTAGTAGTGGTGGTAGTGGTGGAGGCTATCTTGGGCTTCCATTGAAATGTTGGTAACCTTGGGATGATATGGGTAGGAATGGTGTACCTCGGTTGTCGAGGGACCCAAATTTGCCGATTGTCTTCATAGAAGTTCTGAGCTTGGAGTAGAGGCTTAGGGATTCACTTGTATAAGTAGTCATTGGGCAAGGCCGAGGTTATGGGCGATGATGGTTCAGCCTTAGGGAGTGGCTGGTGGTTTTCCTGTACCTTGTGGGCTTGTGGTTGTTGAATTGGGTGCCGTTGAGAGGTATGAGGAGATAGTTTTGCTTGTGCATGAGTTTGGGAAGTGGATCAATGGTGGGGGATCCACAGAGTTGTAGCACCTTTATAATATTGTTGTGGGCTGCGACCCGAGGAGCTTCTTGGTACCCACCAGGGGTGAGAGTTTCTGCCCTTGTGCCTTGGGGCCGAAGGTGTGCCTGGGATGGGTTAGGCTTATTAGTGGGGTTAGCAGCTGTGGTGGCATCTTTGAGAGGTTCGGGCAGCTGGGAGAGTTGGGTGTTGATGAGGGTGTGCAAGGCAATTGGGTATTCACAATGGGGAGAGGCCTCTTCTTAAGCAACATGGTTCTATATTGGTCAAAGAGTGGAGTGATAGTGGTTAGGGGACTAGGGCTATCAAGTTGGGGTGGATTATCGAAGGGCAAGGGTTCTTTATCTATCATTAGGACAGTAACCTGGCCAGAGGCCAATTTTGCAAGGTGGCAATCCTTACGTCCCAATCGATTTGGCAGTGGTTGTGTCTCATCCATCCACGCCTTAGAAGAATTTCTTCACTCATGGTTCCTACAGGCATCACATAAACCTTCTCTTCAAGGGGGGTATTGCCAATGTGGAACAAGATTGTGATGGTACCTAAACATTAAACCGATTGTGAGACCGTTGTAGTGACCATGGCTGAGTTGTTTTTTAATGAGGGCCTCCCAAGGGAGAGCCATGTGTCATAAGACATCAAGTTTTGATTAGCTCCTATATCGACAAGAGCCAATGTTTAGGTGAAACTTGTCAGGGTGGTCATTCCTAACCACAACCGAGTGGGTTTCACTTCCCAGTCTTCTTCTTTGAGGTCTACTACCTGGGCCATGTTGACCATGATGTTTTTTCCCCCGAAGTTTTGCTTGCCACTCTTTGGCTTTTTGTTGGGCTATTTCTTTCATCTCTTCATGCTGTTTTTTTTGCTTTTGCATGAATGGGCCTTAGCATGGTATCAATGAGTGGGCCATAGTAGAATTTCAGTTTGCTACCATTGAAGTATCTCGACATCTCGATGCACGTTGTCGAGCGTTTGTATGCACACCGCACCTTGCGGGGTTATCTTAGTGACTAGGAAAGGTCCTAAGCCTCTGAATTTGAGTTTCTTTTTGTGGTTTTTTATGTTGTAGAGGAGGACCATGTCACCCTCTCATTTGTTTATCTTTAAGTAGAGGAGGACCATGTCACCCTCTCATTCGTTTATCTTTAAGTAGGTCATCAAACCACTACCTCAATTTTTCCACATACTATATACAATGAGGAGGCTTGTTCATCGAGCCTTTCTAGCTCAAACAAGCGACAGCTGAGGACATTTCTCGTGAGTTTTTCCTCTACTGAAATTTTCAAACTGGGTACCAAGAACTCCATAGGCATGACCGCTTCTTCGGTACCATAGGTTAAACTAAAGGGTGTTGCATTTTTTGTTGATAGGTATAGCGATATGCCCAAAGTGCAGTGGTGGGTAATTTAGTTTCCCAATCATTGTGGCTAGCCTCAATTTTTTTTGGTCAAGATGGCACAAAGGACTTTACTTGATTAACAAAGTGTGTGCCATTTTCACTCTCAATCTCAAGAGGGCATCCAAAGCGAGTGATCATTGATTCATAAAGGAACTTAGCAGTGGATCCCACATCGGCTTTGAGGGTGGCCCTGGCTTTGACCCATTTAGTGCAATAGTCCGTGGCCATTATGATATATCAAGCTTAAGTGTATCGATCCGTTGGACTAATTGGTCCTATGAAATCAATGCCCATTTTTCAAATGGTTTTAAGGATACGACAGGAATCAGGGGCATACTCTCCTTAAAGCATGGAATTGCCACTCGTTGGCATTTGTTCACAGCATTTGACATATTTTGTTGCATCTACCACCATTAAGGTGGGCCACCACAGCCCTGCTATGAGGACTTTACGAGTAGTGATGCCTGCTCTACAAAGTGTCCTCCAGCACAGGCGGAGTGGGTGTGTATTAAAAGGAAGACATATTCATTTTTGTGGACACAGCGTCTTATAATTATGTCCTTCCCCTGCTGGTAGAGTTGTCCCACAATTAATTGATAGGGGGCCACCTTTTTAATGAGGTGCCTTGTTGGGTCTTTGTTGAGGAGTGGATCAATGGGTAGGCTGTTGGCAAGGAAGTGTGCAACCTCCTCCCCCCATTCGGGAATTAAGCATAGTTGGAACAAGGCAACATGTGGCAGGTCATCGACTCCCAATGGTGGCTCTCCATTGGGGATGCATGACATGTGGTCAGCCCAAGACATGTTGTGAGCCCTTCCACACCGTGTGACAGAATAGTGAAGTTGAACTCAAGCAAGATTAGCAACCATCTAGTGATCCTACCGGTGTACAAGGTTTGTTCACAAGATAAAGGAGAGCTTTACGGTCTACAAAGAAGATGAACTGAGTTGCCAGAAGGTAATGGTGAAAATTTTTGACTATGTAGACCATTGCTAACCGCTCTCTTTCAATGGCAGTGTCATTGAGTTGGCGAGACTAGAAAAGCTAATAGCGAAATCCCTATTGTGTTTGCCGAGTTGTTAAGCCAGTACACACCCAACCAATTGTAAAGGCAGAGGCATCGATGTGGACGTGAAATATGATGTCCCAATTAGGGGATCTCAACATGGGAGTGCTTGCCACACGCCTTTCTTCAAGGTGTTATACGCATGTTGGCATTCCTCTATCCACTCAAAGATGATTAGAAGTCCATAAAGGGGGCGATTAATGTCAGTGTACATGAAGATGAAACGTCGATAGTACCCAATGTGTCCCATGAAGCACTGGACTCCTTTGAAGTTGGTCGGTGGTGGCAGCTCAAGAATGAGTCGCACCTTGTTGTTGTTTGTGGAGATTCCTTGTTTTGAGATAATGTGTCTCAAAAGATGACTCCGTGCTGAACCAAGAATTGACATTTTAGAGGGTTCAGGGAGTTCGGTAGAGCCGACACTCTCTAGCACTTTCCATAACACTCTAGGTGTGCTTTCCAAGTGGAATTGACACAAAGGTCATCCATGAAGACTTCAAGGAATTTTCGTAAAGATACTCCTTATAGGTTGTGCACATTAGCCTGGAAGATGCCTGGGGCATTTGTTAGCCCAAAGGGCATGACACGATATGCATACATGCCCAATTCAGTCTTGTAAAGGTTGTCTTATGTTGATCCTTTGGATCGATCAACAATTGGTTATATCCAAAGAATCCATCAAGGAAGTTCTAGGCTTCCTTCCTTATGACTCTCTCGAGCACATGCTCCATGAAGGGAAAAGGATAGTGATCCCGTATTGTGGCGGCATTGACCTTTTTGAGGTCTACGCACACTCGCACTTTTCCATTCTTCTTGGGCACTATCACGATGGGTGAAACCCATTCTGTGTGCTCTATCTCATAGATGAATTCGGCATCTATGAGTCTGTCAATTTCCTCCCGGACCATCTTGGAGTATTTAGGATTCATGGGGTATGCTCTTTGCTTTACTGGTTTCACTCCCTCTACCATATGGATGGTATGTTTGACCACTTCGAGAGGTACATCCTTCATATGTGTACTTCCAGCGAAGCAATCCTGGAATTCTGTGAGAAACACTACGAGATCTTTTTCTTCTTTGGCCGAGAGGTCATCCCCGATGTAGATAAGCCTCGGATCTTCACCCACGGATCTTCACCCAAGCCTACCAGGTTGACTTCTTTAATCTTGGTTGGTGGACCATCATAAGAGGTCCCTGGCTCTCCATTATGGGTTCTTTGGGCCGAGTCATATTGCACAAAATGATTTGCCCGTCTTGAAGGTTCTAAAGTGGTTGTTAGTCTCCTTGTCTTTAATGCTTTCTTCTTCTACTAATTTCTTGGCTTATTTTTTTTGCAATTGTGCTAACTTTTTGTTTCATGCCTTGCATGTGGAGAGGCAAAGCTTTTGGGGTTCAAGTTGGGGATCAATAAGTCCCTTTCATTTGGAAGTGATCGTATGGACTAGGAAGGAGGCATTGATGAGTCCCTTTTGCTAAACTTAGCTGAAGTACTCGTGTGCTTCAACCACCGCTACATATTTTAGCCAATGTGTGTCTGAGTCAATATATAGGGAAGACGTATGCCTCCTCCTCGAGAAACCCATTGGGTTTATGAGTTCTGTATGGATGGTTCCCCTGTAATGGTTCCTCATTGTTGTAATTTTTAGGCTCATGATTGGTGACTTTGGGCATATATGCGATGGTGCTTAGCATCTAGAGAGACGTGATTTCTTGCCCATTTGGCTGTCATGAACCAGGTTCTTGTGCATCTTGGAAGTATGTCCAAGGTAGCAAGGATATGCATCCAATTCTCAGAGTCTTCCGGCTCTAGAAGGGGTGGAGATTCCAAGCTATCCCTTTCCTCTTCAATCATTTTGTGGCATGTTTGGCATAAGTGGACCAAGTTGTTACAACAAAGGGTCGGTCAATCATGGGATGGACCTTCCAAGTGCAAAAGTTGATCCTAAATGTCTGGTCTTTTTTTGGATATAAATGTTATCCGTGTCCCAGCTATGGATCATTTTCATTTCTCTCATAAAGGGATATCCTAGGATGCGATCATATGAAACAGGATGTTGTGGCCAAAATTCATCACCACCACCCACAAAGGTGTGATGGAAGTTGGTCCCAAGGATCTTGATCTGTAAGTCCCTCAAGAGGCCTATGGGCCTTGCGGTGACTCCATCAGCAAATTTCACCAATAAGGCTATGTAATCCATGGTAGGTGCTCCCCATTTTTACCAGCATTGTTTAGTGACATTGCTTACTCTGACCCCTCCATCCAGGATGGTGGTGACCTGAAGGCTATCGAAGGTTATGGGTAGTGCTACATTGAGTTCATTTCCTTCAAAATACTACCCGAGTTTGTTAACTTGAATAGTGATCCCACGAGGCTCTATGAATTCATCTTCAAAAAGTCTCATTAGAGCTATTGAACTCTACGAGCTCTTGCATTACTGCCCCCTAGGCATCCTTCAATCCAATCTTTTAAATCCTTCCATAAGATCAGGCTACCTTGGAGTAAGGTGCCAATGTTTGTATTTGAGAAGAGAGGAAGGAGGAGAGACCTACAATGTCCCCTAGGAACGGATCTAGTTTCCTGGGTTGGATCATCTTTGTCTATTTTGAGGCTCTTGCAGTAGCAGGTGTAGGGTATTGGGATCTAGACTTCTATATCTATCCTTTTCAAGCGGTCGTCCCCCCCTAGGTTTTTGAGATACTCTACTGCTATTGGGTTTCCCTGGTGTGGGAGGGTATCTATAACAGTTGGTGCTACTGCTCGAGGTTGTTTCTAAGGGGGTGCTCGATCTTGGAATCCTCTTTTCTATTTGTGGGATTCCTCAGTCAGTCTTATATTGGAAATCGAAGGGCATGGTTTGAGGTATGCTATCGGAGGCTTGTCCTCTAGTTGAGCTTGATAGTCCCTCACCATCTCTTGAGCTACCTTTAGCCTTTCCTTTTCTTCAATGGGGTTAGGGTATTTGGCTAACTTCATGGGCAGCTAGTTAGGATCAATCGGCTCTCTCGCTAGGGGGGATGAAGGTAGCAGTTACTCCTCTTCAACGAAGAGGTTGATACATTGGTGGTCTTTCTGTCTTCACACCTACTTTTTATGACTACACGGCTATCCTCTTTTCCTATCTTTGTGGCCTGTGAGCACCTTGTTACGTGTGCTTGTTCTGAGACATTCCTTTGGGATAGAACTTTTGCGTGTCCATTGTGTCCTTGATTTTGCGAGGTCGATGCCTTAGCTATAGTAGTGTGATCTGCGGCCCTTCTTCTATTTTGCAATCTGGTCTGACCTACATTAAGATGGACCGTGTGGATGAAGCTATCTCTTACACTTAGCAAATTAATGCTGGTGCTAGGATTAGCTTCATGGACTTTTCCCATTGTGCCTGCTCTCGGCAAGACAATCCTTGTACATATGGTCGATTCTGCACCCTATGTATAAAGGGGTTAAGGTGAAATCACTCACTGGAGTACTTGCCATTCCTTTTTTGATCAGACACTCACCTACTCTATGAGGTCCTGCACAATGATAGCATTGCATGGGTGGTTATTTAGCCACGTTGTTCAAGTTCCTTCCCTATGGATTTGGGGTGGCTATTTAGCCACATTGTTCAAGTCCCTTCCCTATGGATTTGGGGTGGCTAGGTATATGGGGTACATTTGGTATCCCTCCATCATATAGTGACTTAGAATTTGGGAGGGCGAACTATTTGATTCAAGGGGCTCAAGGTGGTCCCTTCAGAAGCTTCCCCCTCATCACCTTCTTTAAAGATTTTAGTCAGGTTTAACTGATAAACAAGGGTGATTCGAGGTAATGGGATTGTGGTAAAAGTACAGGGGGTGGTAAGGGCATTTTCGGTACCCTAAGAATTCCTCTCTAGGCCACTTCATGGCTTGGTTGAGGTGCATTATGGAGTGCAAGTACTGGCAAGGCCAATGGTTTCCGGGGGTTTGCTTTAACAAGGCTTGAGGTAAGGCTTGGGCTTGAGGTAAGGCTCGGGCTTGAGCACCTCTTTGTTGCTGGTAACAATTTACAATTTCATGATTGCCCCATCTTTGGCAATAAGTGCAATAGAGAGTGGGATGGGGCTCAAATGTGGACACTCCATGCTAGTATGGTTAGCTTGACAAATCCGGCACCACACTAGTTCCCTCGTGGGGTAAAGATGGGGTTGGCCAACTCAATCTTGGCCTTGGCTAGTTCTCCAATAATGGGTTGTTTGCTGTATCAAAACTGTGGCCAGCTGTTCTGTTGAGAGATGTAATCGCGTTGTTGTGAATGTGGGAAAGCACCCTAGAGGTGCAAGATATTGTGGCAAGATAGGAATGCCACATGTAATATTGAATGGTGTGTGTGTTGACCAAAAGAGTGGAAAAGGAGTTGCCACATGAATGATGATGTGTAAAGTGGGATAAGGCTAGAGAGCCTATATCATTGTATGGTACATTGTGATATGCAAGAGGAATAGAGTCTTGTTGAGTGTGCAATCTCTCTCTCTAGTCATGGAGTTTTTAGTGATATGCAAGAGGAATAGAGTCTTGTTGAGTGTGCAATCTCTCTCTCTCTCTCTAGTCATGGAGTTTTTAGTATGGTTTAATCCACCTTGATTCTTATGCTTAATCTATGTCCTTCACCATGATCAATCCCATTTCTAGAATCTTAACATGGTATCAGAGCCAAATGGGCTCTTGGTCATGGTGATTATTATGTATATTAGCTTGTTTGTGTGTTTCTTTGATTAAGCATTATTTTCATCTTATTATGAAAAAAAAATTATGCACACTCATATTATCATTTGGATTTGCATTTGTGAGAGGATTTGAGAGGAGATTTGCAACAAAGAGGTTGCATAGAAGCTGCCCAAGAGAGTTGCAAATGGAGTTTTGCAACATGGAGAGCTTGCTCATCATCAAGGAAGCTGAAAATGGAGATTTCAGCATTATGAAGGCTATGGAGTCTTCATCATCGTCAAGGAGAAGCTGCCAACAGAAGATATGCTGCTGATTATGCCTTAAGACATCATCAAGGAAGCTGAAAATGGAGATTTCAGCATTATGAAGGCTATGGAGTCTTCATCATCGTCAAGGAGAAGCTACCAAGAGAAGATATGCTGCTGATTATGCCTTAAGAAGGTTGGTTTTGTGAAGTTTTTGCCTCAAAGTTTTGTGTTTGAGCATGGAAGAATGCTCTATGAAGGGTTGCTATGTATGGGATTTGTGTATCCCATGAATCTTGTGTGGAGGTGCATACTTGTCAAGATAATGGAAAGTGAGATGGTGAACTCAATGGAGTTCACATGTGGTGCATCAAGAAGAGGATGCACTTGTGGATGTTTGCTCAATGAAGGAGAGCAAAGAAGGTGATGGAAACCTTGGTAGTTTCCACATGTTTATGCACCTATGGTTTCATTTGAGAGACCATGTGAAGAAGCACCCTTGAAGTTTGTATGCAAGGAAAAACATAGAGAGTTGCAAGTCCATTTGGGAGCTTGCAAGGCCATGTTAATGGCCTATCATAGGAGCTACTACAGATTTGAAGCTCAATTATGGAGCTCTTGAAGGCCATTTCAATGGCTATGTGAAGAACCTCATGCAAGAGGTTAAGGAGGCAAAGTTTAATGTGGCAAGGAGAGCTACAATTTGGAGCTCACGAATGGCCATATTGAGGGGGGCTACTATGGCACCTTGGTTTGGAGACCTTGAAGAAGCATGTGTAGCAACAAAGAAGTTGCGAAAGAAAAAGATTTCAGGAAGAAGGGCTAGCAGATGGAGCTTCACCAAAACATGTAAAAGAAGCTCTTGAACATGGAAGAGTTGGAGCAGCGCGACGGCAACAGCTACCTTCAGAAAAGAGCACAGAGGAGAGAGAGCTCGTGAGAGAAAGACAAAGCAAGCAATGTGCACACGGATTGCGAGAGTAGTTCACAAGTGCTGTAAAAAAAAAATATCAAGCTATGCACGCTATGGGAGAAACCCGCAAGTGTTGCATGGCTTGGAAAAATAGAGGAATCGACAAGTTGCTGTGGAATTTGCATGTCATGAAAACACTTGAT
The DNA here is from genome assembly GCF_041138505.1 of Cibotium barometz. Taxonomy (NCBI): domain Eukaryota; kingdom Viridiplantae; phylum Streptophyta; class Polypodiopsida; order Cyatheales; family Cibotiaceae; genus Cibotium; species Cibotium barometz. Next base: position 75,218,244 of record NC_141046.1, read on the forward strand.
TGTGTACTGCAGCCGAGAGGAAGCATGGGCTGTGAATCGTGCTGCTCACATGAAATAGTAGAGCCTGAACATCAATGAGCAACAAGACAGAGGTGATGCAGGCAGAGAAAAGCCTGAAGTTGTGGCTATGGCAGAGAGTTGAAGTAAGCACACTGCAAGGAAGGAGAAGACGGTGGGTCCCAAAGCTGGCACGTAGACCAGTTGATTGTGAGTCCCAAAGTTGGCGCGTAGACCAGTATAGAGACTGGAGTCTGATCGTGCTACAAAACAGCTCATGCATTCAACAGGCACCAACGCACAACTAAAAAATAAAGAAATTTAAATTTTTTGTTTGGTTCTTGATTCCCACAAACGTTGGTTCAAAGCTTGTTTGTACGGTTTCACACACATAGTTTTTTGTTGATGAACACACATTTGGGTCCGCTGCCCGGCTTTGGCCAAAAAGGCTTTGTAATTTTGTAATTTTGTAATTTTCATGATGATGGATAAATCGTCCACCACGAGCATGCGTGCTCAAAACGAAAATATTTGTAATCATCCATGGTATGAGGGTAACCATGCCCGAGCTCATCGAGAAGCTCAAAATGGTTGTTGTGATGTGTGCATGAGCGTGTGTGCATGAGCGATGCACGTGTGAGGTGCATGCGCATGGGTTGGTTTCCACCCAAACTTTCATGTTCAAATCGGACTCAGTGGTTCCGCTGTGAGCGAGTCGGCTCAAAATGGACTAGGTGTCTAAGATGGTAGACACGTGCACACATGATTGGTTGATGGACACTCCAATGTATCATTGAGGGGGAGTGTTGAGAGGTAGCGATTGCGTTTGTGCAATGCTACATTGATATGGGTGATGGATGATGGGTGAGTTGTGGAACACCTCGATTAAGAGGGGGTGTTGAGAGATGGGTGAGTTGTGGAACACCTCGATTAAGAGGGGGTGTTGAGAGATGTAATCGCGGTGTTGTGTATGTGGGAAAGGACTCTAGAGGTGCAAGATATTGTGGCAAGATAGGAATGCCACATGTAATATTGAATGGTGTGTGAGTGTTGACCAAAAGAGTGGAAAAGGAGTTGCCACATGGATGATGATGTGTAAAGTGGGATAAGGAGTTGCCACATGGATGATGATGTGTAAAGTGGGATAAGGCTAGAGAGCCTATATCATTGTATGGTTCATTGTGATATGCAAGAGGAATAGAGTCTTGTTGAGTGTGGAATCTCTCTCTCTCTCTCTCTAGTCATGGAGTTTTTAATGTGGTTTAATCCACCTTAATTCTTATGCTTAATCTATGTCCTTCACCATGATCAATCCCATTTCTAGAATCTTAAAATGTTCAACTTGTTGTCTTGAGGTGGACTCCTTGCTTTTCCTATCAGATCTTGTGCTGGTTGTTTTAAAGGAAGCCTCAGATGTGCCCTCATGCAGTTCTCGGGAACGTGTTCCCTTGAACTTATCCTCAAAATCCATAGCACTCCTGCATCATTGCTCATCAAAGGAAGTGTGGGCTAGAGCGTATAAGGAGTTATGAAAGGGTACATCTTCAAGGCCTTCAAGGAATCTCCCAATCAGCCTTTCATCATAGAACTTGTCTCTATCACCTACAGCAGGAATGAAGATACCTCACTGGTTGATGTAGTCCCAGATGGTTTCCTCATATTTCTGTTTTACATTATGGAGCTGCTCAACTCGAATAAATTGGGTTCCTTGGCATGAGTATCCAACTCTGAAGGCCTATTTCAATGCTTCCAAGGTGACCTTATACTCTACCTTTGGGGATCTAAACCATTGGCCACATTGCCATCTAGGGTGAGGCTGAAGGCACTCACCTTGACTTGATCGTCCACATGGCCGAATGCCTCACAAATCTGATTAAACATTTCTAAGTGTCATATGGGATCTCCAGTTCCATCAAATTTGGTGATCAACTTAGAGATGTTGGTTACTTTAGCAAGTGATAGAGTATGGAGGAAGGCAGCGGTGCCAAAGGTGTTAACCAAATCAACATGCTACCTTGCACAAGAGAGGGAGAGAAGAAGAGAAAGATGCCATGCAAGGGTCGGTTCGGAGACTAGCACTTAGCCAACCCTAATGAGGGTTAACTCCCCAATGTGAGGCCGCTAGGGGCTCACTCCACGTCCACTTGTGTCACTTAAATGGAGCTTCCACAAGTTAGGTAGAGAGCAAAGAGGAAGGGATCTATGGAAAGCTCTACCTCTACTCCATGCCTTTGTGTATGCAAGAGGGATCTTGAGAAAGAGACAAGAAGAGGGGGGGAGAAGGCAAGGAAAGAATCAGCTCCTACACACCACAATCAAGCAAGCATGCATCAACCAATACAAGCCTACCACCATAGCCACAAGAGAGTGAGAGAGACAGAGAAGGCAAGACTCAATTGTGATAATGGGATTGTCCCTTTTCATATTTCATAAATCACTCATATACATGATCTCTCTTTTTACAATGGCCGGCCGCCCATTTACAATTAGGGGCCCAAAAGTAACTTCCTAGCTCTATGTACATGATCTCTCTTTTTACAATGGCCGGCCACCCATTTACAATTAGGGGCCCAAAAGTAACTTCCTAGCTCTATGTACATCTAGGCTCATTCTTATGACCGGCATTACACAAGTTGTAAGCTCGGTACATCTTGTGACCGACATTACACAAGTTGTAAGCTTGGTACATCTAGGCTCATTCTTGTGACCGGCATTACACAAGTTGTAAGCTCGGTCATCCCGTATATCTTTTTCATTAAGCGCTTAGTGCGGTTACATAGAACTATGATGGCCAATGTTACCTAACAAAGGATTACAAGAAGTGTAACCACACTTAAAAAAGGATGTTACCCAGTGTGGTTAACATAGAACTATGATGGCCAATGTTATTTGGCGATACACAAGTCGTAAGCTCGATCATCCCATATACCTTTTCCATTAAGCGCTTAGTGTGGTTACATAACAGTGAATTACGAAGCATAACCACGCTTGAAAAATGATGTTAATCAGTGTGGTTAACATAGAACTATGATAGCCAATGTTATTTGGTGATGCAACAAAATTTGCCAAAGGTTATGATGAGTGTCAATGATTCGGGATACCGCAGGCAGAGAAACATGATGCCTCTCACTCCAATTATAATCCAAAAACCTTTTATGAAATGGGGAATTGTCTTTTAGGACTCATTAGTCCTACTGTATACCACTACATCATCGTAGGTTGGTTGGTCTATTTCACAAAGTGGGTAGAAAGCCAGGGCTACCAAAAATTCTGATGCTTTTACCACTGCTAAACACTCATATAAGCAAATCATTTCTAGGTTTGGATGCCCATTGGAGTTAGTGTGTGACCAAGGGTCACATTTTATCATTGAGTGGATTGATTGTCTCATGAAGGGCTTCTTGATAGTTCATTGAAAACGTCATCACCTTACTATCCACAAGCCAACAATGGCTACACTAAGAGCACAAAAGAAATCTTATGTGGAATTTTAGCAAAGACCATTCAAGCCAGTAGAATGGATTAGGAACATAAGCTTATAAATACACTATGGGCATACCGAACATCATATGAAGTGGAAACTAGGTTAACCCTATTTCGATTTTATTGTTTGGAACAAGGAGAAATAAACTAAAAAAGATAAAACTCCAAGGAATGTGACCCTTCAATATCACTGAATTTATTCCACAAGGGTTGGTCAAAGTTGAGACCCTTGTGACAACATCGAGACCAATGGGTACATCAAAACAGAAGTAAGACTATTATGGGCCCCTGACCCAAGACATGTTTGCTCAAATCCATAAAAAATGAGAAAAAATAAAGAGATAGGTTGAAAAGGCTTGCCCAAGAAGAGGCTACGACCAAGATAATCAATGCTAAACATCATCTCTAGGGAAAAGGGTTCCAAGGAAAAACATTGTCAACAACCAATATGGCTATGCTATCATCCATGGAGGATGAGGACCTAGATATTGAGCTTGCAAGGGTCAACATTAACGTGTTTGTGGAGCATAGCTCTAATTTAAAGAGGATCAAGTCACAACTTGATGTCCTATGATGAAACATATGAAGCTTTGCGTAAACCAGACTTAGAACCAACAAATGTAAGTACTCCTAGTTTCCATGCAAGTATGGTAAAAGTCCAAGGTAGATTGAAAGTTCAATTTATTATCAATACAATAACCCTATGGCCGGAAGGCTATATTTTATGCTTGCATGTGTTAAAGGAAGAGCATGTACTACTGGGAAGTGCATGGATTGGTGCAACCGATTGCTCCATTCAATGGAAAGAATGAACCATCTAAAGATAGGCAAAACAATGGTGCTTCCTGAAAAATGTTCATCTTCTACAAACATTGAAGGTGGCTAAAGCTCAAAGAATAATCAAGGAAACCGTGAGGTCAACTCTAATAAAATTAAAATCATGGTAACCTCTCCGACCACTCCCAGGAATTGTCACCCTCCTTCAAGATAAGAAAACAATGGGTTCCTATGAACGATCCCAAGAATAGTCACCCTCCTTAAAATGTAATGTGTGAATGCTACATCCTTACCTTTTTTATTTGCCCACTTCTCCCAAAATTGTATGTAATTATTTATCCCAAAATGGTTTGTGTGTTGTCCCTTACAGAGTCGGCCACCATCAACAATCCATTTGGACAGGTAGCATAGGAATCCCTACACTATCTCTCTTCCATAACTCAATTCCTCCCTCTTTTGGCATCCAGTCAGGTGATTTTGGGTGCACTTTGTATTGCATGATTGGTATGTCACTCTACATAAAGAATCGAAATTGTAGCATTTTTGTGTGCCCTACTAATATATCATGCCCATCACATAGATAGCCATCAACATAACTCTTGAAGTCTAGAACCTGAGTTAGCAAAAATGTAGGTGAGAGAGTCTCGCATTCTCTAAATATATCCATCAAATGTGGAAAAGTTAATGTTTGGCTAGTTCTCTCAATCTCTCTGAGAACCTACTAAACATTGCGTCTATGTTCTCATGTGTGTGTCCCACCATCAAGAGGCCTAACTGCACTATCTTTAAAATCCCTCGAGCAACAAGTAGATCGGTTCTTAGTCTCTACTACACAATTATCCAACTGTAGCATCAAGCTCTCTGGAAACTTAGTATCTCGAGTTGAAGGAGTGGTAAACTATAGTCGAGGGCATGGGATTTTCAGTTGAAGGGGATGGATCTATAGTTCAGGGAGTGGATTCTCCTATCGAGGACGTGACATCTTTAGTTGAGGGAGAGGGATCACTAGTTAATGGCATGGGATATGATTGAGGGAGTGGGATCTCGAGTTGAGGGAGTGACATCTTCACAGTTGAGGGAGAGGGATCACTAAAGTTAATGGCACGGGATCTTTGATTGAGGGCATGGGATCTCCAGTTGAGGCACTGGGATCTCCTACTGAAGGTATCAACGTATTGCATGGACCTCCTCTAGGTAAAGGCTCCTTATTACCATTTGTTGTGTTGCGAAAACCCAAAGCCTTCCTTGAGTTCACTGCATTGAACAATGTGTTATTACACCTGGGCATCCCATCATGAGCTAAATCCCCAAGGTTATGACCATAATTTCCCTATCCATGTCCATGAGTTATCATTCCAATCAATGATACATGTACTATCGTACTCCTTTGACTTAACTTACAGCCTAGGTATTGCTGTCTTTTTCTAGTCCATCTTATCTCGTGAATGATGCACAAGTATTTTTTGTGGGTTCATTTTTGAGAACTTGCATATGCTTTCTTTGTTAGCCTGTTACACTCCTCTTCTTGACACTTTGTGGTACCAAGTTGAGCCTTGATGCCACTATAAATACTACTTCACTTGGAGACCTCACTTGGACAAGGCCACATGCTTAAACTCTATACTCCAAATTCTCCTAAATGTAGATGTGGACATTTTCTTGTAGCCCGATTGCTTTAGTGTCATTTTCACCTCATGTAGAATATCAACCTCCTTATATGTTTCTAGTATCATGAATTGGGTCTCCCTTGAGCCATCCCCAGTGTTCTTCTTTTGTGTGACATACGCTCTAAGCTATTCTCCACAAACTCTTGGATGATTTTCCTACCCATTGCAGTGTGGTCCCATCCCTTCCTTATGACTCTTGCATTCCTATGCATGCTCCGTCGTTGCATACCATTCTCAAATTGTTCCCTATATTAGTAGAATGATATCATTGGAATCCCGTACATTTCATACCATGCCTTGCAACATACTTTAGCACCATTCAATGAGTCTACCAAGTTTTCAAATGGATGGTGCCATGCCATGCGTATTAGAATGTCATACACATAACATGTATATGAGCTTGTAAACATTGACCCCATAATTCCTTACGTAAAGACAAAAGAATATCATAGTTAGCATGTTGACAACACTTCTTTTTACAATAGTCAATGGTTGATACTAGTTTCACTCCATCAAATGTCATCACAGAGCTGGTTGTTAGTGTCAAAGCATCCTTATGCTTTCTATTAACCATACAGCATCTTCTTTTCTTTGAAGGTGGATTCTCCAATGTAAAACGATCATTATTGATGTCATCATATCATAGTTAGCATGCTAACAACACCTCTTTTTATAATAGTCAATGGTTGATACTAGTTGCACTGCATCCAATGTCATCTTAGAGCTGGTTGTTGGTGTCAAATCCTCCTTTGTGCTTTCTATTAACCATACAGTATCTTCTTTTCTTTGAAGGTGGAGTCTTCAATGTAAAACAATCATTATTGGTGTCTTCATCGTTGCCTTCAAGTTGTAAGGTCTCATTTAATTGTAAAGGACATCCATCCAACACAGTGATTTATTTAATAGGCCAATTAACAATGCTAACACTGCCAATGTCATGCAAGGGTGAGTCAAACATAGTTTCATATGTTTTCTCCATATCCACTCCTAGGCTATCATCCCCAAGCACATCAAAGTTTACTAGGCCATATGAGAACACATATAGAATGACACCCTCCCTGATGCATTTTGTCCTTCCCTCATCCCATAACATAACTCTTTTCTTTTTTTAAGCTTCTCAAAAGCTAAAATCATTGTATGGAAGTATCTCCTCGATAGCATGTTCATGAGGTGAGGTATCCGAGTTGGAATATGTACAAGAGTACAAGCAAGATACTCCAAAATTACGTGTAAAAAACGAAGGCAAATGCTACCTTCAAAGCACATGAAATTATCCAAAAGATCAAAAGATCCTTATAAAACTATGGATAAAAGCATAGAAACTCCTCGAATCCATGAAAACCATAGTTGATCATAAAAATCAATGCATACCATCTAATGGACATTAATCATGCCAAAAGAAGCATTAAAATTGGTGGCCAACTCATCAATCTCGAGTGAAACACATGTGTGTAGCACTCAATAAAAAACCCCTAGACACAAGTGATCTAGGCAGAACCTGATGAGTCCAATAAAACTTGGAAAACATCCAATAAAATCCACCAAAACAAATAGATCAACTAACCCATGATAGAATTTGTCTTAGGCTTAAGAAATTAAGCACAAACCATACTTAAACAAGTAAAAAATAAATTATCATGGAAAAGTGTCAAAGGTGAAACACACTTTGAATGGAGATTCTAGCCATCATTGAAGAAATTAAGGAACATGTCCAAAAAGAATGGCTAAATAAAGGTAAAAAATCATGAAAACATTGTTTAGAATTAATCCAAACAAAAAATAACTACTAATACGAGGTACAATCATATTAATAATAAGTGAATAACCCGCAACTATCTAATGTCTGCACGAGAAAACGTACTTCAACATTAAATAATCCTCAAAAATATTAAATTCTCGAGAAAAATAATTATCATAACTTTTTCCAAATTTTATAGGGCCTCAAAATATAATAATTTTGAATTCCACCAAACCTATCTTATGGCATTCCAAACCTATATTTTTCTTGAAAATTTTTAGCAATTAATTTTGCCAAAATACCATTAATATTTTATAAATACCATATTTTAGGATTTCTAAAAAATAATTTCTAAAATATTCCTAATTTTTCTTGAGAATCCCATCGTTCACGAAATTTCCAACCGCCCAATAATTCTCAAATCCAATGAAAATTTTTAATTTTAATGGATTTTTTGATTTTCTAGGTCAAAAAATATATTTTAAAGGAATTTGAATGGTCACGGGCGCCCGAATGAACACACCACATGCCAAACACCAACCCCACATTTTTTTGAATTTTAAAATAACCTTTGTCTAATTTTCAAGAATTTTTTGAAAATTTTAAATTACCCCGAACGCATTTAGAATATGAACAGTCAAAAAATTTCGAAATTCCAACGGTTTTCCCAGAATACAGAAAGCCAAAAGTTTCGGGAAAATGAAAAGACAAAAAAAAAATCGGAATGTGAAAGGTTAAAAGTTTCCGGAATACGAAAGGTCAAAAGTTTTTTCAGAATTCGGAAAGCCAAAAGGTTTCAGGAAAACGGAAAGCCAAAGGTTTTCCAAAAGATGAAAAGCCAAAAAGTTTCAAGAAAAATTTTTCAGAGAACTTTTAGAGATTGTTTTCTCAAATCCAATAATTTCTCACTATTTTTCAGGCTTTTTTCAAGCTTTTTTTTAAGATTTCAAAAGCTTTTTTAATAATAAAAAACTTATTTTTAAAAAAAATAAAAAAAATAAGCTTATTAAGGGTTTTATATTTTTTAGGGGGGAGGCAAAGTTTTCGCCGGCTGGCTGCAGCGCAGCCTCCCCCTCCCCCGCGTCTGTGCGCAAGGAATGAGAGAGGGAGGGAGTTAAAAAAAACTCCCTCCTCTCCTTCTTCTCCCCTCTTTCCTCTCCTTATTCTCCCTTCCATTCTCTTTCCTCCCCTCTCTGTTAACAGGGGGATTATCTTTAATCATTTGATTAAACTTTTTTATTAAACATTACTTAATCATAATTAACATTAATTATGATTAATGTTTTTAAAAAATCCTTTTTAAGAGAAATTCCCACGGGAAAATTAGAATTGAGAGGCGGAGAGGACCCCACGCACACCGGAGAGCATTTCATGCATCAACATGCTGTCCCCTACTGCATTTCAGTAGAAAATTGACAAAAAATTGATCGCATACCCGCAGAAAAAACTCGCAAAAATGTATAAAAATATATTTTTAACCATAAAAATGCTCAAAAATTTCCTTAAAATTTTTCTAAAATTTCTAGAAATTCAGGGAATCCATTCTACCAAAAATATTCACCATAAAATATGTGGTATTTTTGTAAAAAAAATCCATTAATGCTTATTTTAAACTATAAAAAATAAGAAAAATAGCATTAAACTCACAAAATTCTCCCGTAACATCGATTCGTCCATTGAATTGTAGTAACACGCATTCCAATCGCCATATCGATGATCCACATGCAATTCATCAACACAAATCAACAAAATAATATTTTTATTAGTAAATATTAAAATTTACTTCAAAAAAATCAACAACAAATAACTAGAGATTGCTTTAATACCATTGTTAAAACCCTAAGATAGATAATTGTTATGTATAAACATGTATAACAATGCATAAATCAAGCATAAACTCAACCACCCAACCACCCCTTATGAGATGCACACATGAATTATAAATGAAATACATCATACCTCTACCTTGATGTCCCATACCATCAAGAGGTATAACTCCAATCCAATAGCATGTAGCTATAGTGTGAAATGGTAGGTGAGTAGATATGGACCTCTATACAAGAGACCATAGCATAAGCCTCCAAGCCCCCAAGCCTCCATTGAGTGTGCCCCATGCCCCTATTATATAGGAGGGCCCTCAAGTGACTCTTGACTTTCCATTTCCCATGGGTGACCCTTGCCCCTATTATATAGGAGGGCCCTCAAGTGACTCTTGACTTTCCATTTCCCATGGGTGACCCTTGGATGCCTGACCCTAACCTTAACCTTTAAGGTTAGTCCTAACCCATGCTCCACTAGAGCTTGTTCCCATGCTCCCATGCTCACAAGCCTAATGTGGGTTAGCCTCCTAGTATATGCACACATAATGTGCATATAACACATACTCTATACATTGACCAAATGTGATAGTGAATGGAAGTTCTCTTTCGCATTTTCTCAAGCCCAAATCTTGCAATATTGAGTGCATAGTGGATCTTCTATCCCCACTCAAAGCAAGAGGGAAGCCAAGTGTTGGCACCAACAATTCACATATATTAACCCTCTTTATCTTGGCTTCACTTGTAGAGGTCTTACTAAGCATCAATCATTGCACATTGCCTCCCTCCAATTACTTCCTTTGAAGAAAAGAGTGTTTGTTAACTATGTGCCTCATTGCTAGGCAAGGATGAAGTATATTGCTGATCCTTCCATTTTTTTCACCACTCCACTTGAATGGCATTAAAGGACCTCATTAGACTATTAAATGATCCACCATAAGTGTTTTGACTTGTTGCAAGAGCACCATCGCCTTTTGCTTATAGTACATCAAACCCATTATCTCTTACTTGCATTAAAAATAAAACTTTCATAGGTGTACTTGACACATTTGCACCAACTTGATGCATAGGTGTACTCAACACATTTGCATCAACTTGATGAATAAGGCATACCAAACTTATTTATCCCACCTTGTTGCATAGGCATCCTCAATGCACTTGTCCCTCTTGATGCATCAATGGTGGAAGCAAGTTCTTCTTCCCAAGAATAGAACCACAACTTCAATCACCTTGTTGCAAATTAGCGTGAATGTTATGTATTACATTTGCATATGAAGTGCTAACAAGAGATTCATAACTTGTGGTTTGACAACCATAGTTTGAGACCTTTGTCTACTTCTATCAAAGAGGTCTTTCCTAGATGACATCTAAGTGCTCATTTCTCCTCTGCCATTAGGCATAGACAATGCATGGCTCCTTGCTTGCATTGCATCAAAACTCTCATAGTCCTCTTCTTCATCGCTCTCATCAAATCCCTCCACAATGTCACCCACATTGTTTCCCTCATTGGTGTCAAGTTGTGAATCTTCTTCACTTTCATTGGCAAGTTGTGAATCTTCTTCACTTTTGTTGGCCCAATCCTCATCACCATACATGCTCTTATAAGAAGAATCATGCCTACCATGAACATCATAGGCATAGGTATGGTTACTTTGATCATCATTGGCATAGACCACCACTTCATCGTTATCACCCTTTATGCCGTAGAGTCTTCAAGACTATATCTCTCATCATTGAAAGCATAATCCTCAATACAATCTTCCTATCATTGGTGTAGCTTCCATGGTCAATGCTATAGTCCTCTTCCTCTACATAGAAGCAATCATCATCTTCACTTTCATAGTCCCCCATGGCTTACCAAATCCAAAATTGTCCAACTATGCCCTCGGTAGAAAGTTTGATGCAACTAATTGCTCCAAAATCCGATCGACACGGTTCAAATCTTGTCGTAAAGCTTATGAAGTGAGGATTCAATCCCAATGATTTCTTTTGGACCAGCCCCAAACCCCTTTGACTAAAATTAGGATTTAGTGCTTTGATGTATCGGTCAAAAATTGTCGAAACACTAAATTGGGCGTATTTTGCTCAAATGAAACCCAAATTTGATGATCTTTGGCTCCGTGGAAATCTTGAGATGTGTACTATCCACATATGTGATCTCCTTCACTTCAGCCCAAGGGAAAATATCCTCCTCCTTTTTTTTAATGAAAAAGTCAACTATGCATGTTTACCCTCCAAATGGTATCCAATCCTTGCGTTCTTTAGCTAGCTGAGAAGCACTAGCTGAACACTATCCAATGAACACTCTGGATCTCAAAAGTTCTATGTGCATATCAAGTTGTCCAAGACCTACATGCGATAGGAAATTGCCAATTTGACCTAGAATTCGGACCCCGATTTTGAAGCTTGATAGCTTGACTTGAAGCTTCTGAAGTATGCTTCTAAGCTATATAATCACTTTCCATTCAGTCGGCATGGTTTTTTGCAAAAATCAATAGTTTTTCAGTTCAGTTGTGCATAGAGAAACTGTAAAAATTTTGCCATAATTTCTCCCAAAATTGATGCACGTTTCAATTTCCCACATCATGTGATTATTCCACATGTCATAAGCATCCCAAAAGTATAAAATTGTCGAGCAATGTCCAACTCTCAATTCCCAACCAATTTCTAATGCCAATGATTTGTTCACTAGTGCTCAAGCATAGGCACATGACCAAACGTATACATCATACATGTGTCCCATCATTGCCGTTGATTGATAAGTGACCAATTGAAGAAGCAATCGATGTCGTGCGGCCACTTTCACCACCTCCTCTCTGGCTCACCTAATCCTCCTCCTTACCACTTTTCCAAGGCACTCATGACATGAAAAATTCATGAGAACACTCCCCCATGGCTCCCTCTTACTCCTCTAGCCATGGGTACTCTGCTTCCACAAACTAGATTCTAGTTTGAAACGAAAATATAATGAACTTTACTTCAAGTGGATAGGGTTAAACCACTTACTTCAAATGCATGAACCCATGCTTGCATAATCCCATGGCATGGACTCATGCTCATTATCATAATGTACATGCTCTTCATTAGCTTATCCATTGCAAACTTCTCCTTTTACAAAAGCCTCTCACCATAGGCTCACAACATCATAAAAACCAATACAAGACATCATATGCATTTTCCCATTCTCCCAAGACTTGATTCACAGCCATGGTTACAATGACTTCAATGAAGCATTGAAATTGAATTCAATACTTTAAGGATATATGCAATGCCTTATGTGTGTCTTCATTATTGTAAAATGATGCTCCCAGCAAGCATTAGCATCACCAGTGTTTCCCAAAAAAAAACTTGGCTAAACATGATAGAGTTATGGTTTTATGCATACAAAAGTCCCAAATATTGCAAAACTTAATCATATAAGCACTTCCAAAACTCTATTACCTTGCAATTTATTTAAGATCTTGCTGGAAAACCTTTGGAGTTGTATATGTAATTCAATGGTGAACACTGGCAAATAAGGAAATGCAAATCGCTCTATTTCCTGCTGCCCTAGCATCCATAAATTGCGTCCCATCCTTAGAGAGTTGCAATGGTGAAGATCCCGAAGCTTATGATGAGACAGATCCCTTTGCCGCATCTCCATTGATGGCTCGGCTACTGTAAGCTTCAATTCCTGTGACCTTTTATGGGCATCCATGACCAACTTTCAAGAAGAGAGATATTCTTGTTTCTTCCTAAGCATCTGTCATCTATCTGTTTTCCCTAACTATGAATATATGAGAATTCTATTCTCTCTTTCTCTTCCTCTGTGCCCTTTTCTTTGTAGCCTCATAATCTCTTATGGGATTAGACTGATCATCCCAACTTGCAATACCCCATAAACCCATATTAAAGCACATAATTTGTCACGCCCTAAATAATCATCAACTCACGAAGAGCGACGTTAAACCTTCCTAATAACCCCTACAAATAGCAAATAGATTCAAGGTCAGCAAACATGGACTCAGAGTGGGAATGTCATGAAGAGCCTCAGATTTCATAAATGAACACCGCGAAAGAAAACTGGGTTTCACATAAAACAACAATAAACTTGAATTAAGAGCCTTGAACGACCCCCAAAAGCCAAGATTAAATATGAAAATCCCTAAAAAATTTGTTTTCTTTCAAGAGAAAGAGCTTGACTATTCAAAATAAAAAATAATATAAGATCTTGAAGAATAGATTTCCATTTCTATCCCTTGATATTTAAAAAGATGATCCTTTTTTAGAAGCCTTTGTTTGGAAGAATAATCACATTACGTACACATATCCTAAATATGACAACAACTAACCTCTCTTTCCAAGATTCTTACACTATTTTTCCAATAGCTCTCACTCTCTTTCTACCTTGAATTTTAAGCATGCAATCCCAAGGTTGAGTTGAGACCCATTTTTCCCAAAAATTCCTTCAAGTAGTTCTCAACAAGGTTAATTTCTCCTTCTACCCTAAATTTCAAGCATGCAATCCCAAGGATGAGCTAAGACCCATTTTTTCTTTTAAAAAATGCATTTCTCAAAAATTAAATATATAAGTTATGATGAATCCACAAACCACAAGCATATGCAAGTTTATTATCACTTAATGAAGAAAAAGTGCTTTCACAAAACTTGTGTAAGCAAGCCTCGTCTCACCACCCTTGATCATCCTTCAAGAGCAACAATTGTAGAACAAGTTATTGTGACCTTTATGGGCATCCATGAATTAGCTTTCAAGAAGAGAGATATTCTTGTTTCTTCCTAGGCATCCACAATGAGGCGTTGTAATAGTTGTAAGGAAAACTAAGCTATAAATGTTCTTGTTTCCAGACGTGTTTCTTTATGCACAATGAGAACATAGAAAGGAGCTTATGTAAGGAGAGTGCACACATAGAGAAAGGAGCTTGTGAAAGGAGGTAAAGCACATGCGCTTCAAATAGAAACGAGGGATTCATCGATTGTGATGATGCACTTTTTTGAAAATCCCAAGGTTGATGTTCACGCTCAATCTCGACAAGGATTTTTTGATTTTTTTGAAGTTGCTTCCAAAAAGGAAGTGCTTTGTGCTTCTATAGAAGGTGTCCATGGACGCTACTTTTTGGTCCACCTAACCATGCTTTTAACCCTATATGATGGGTCACAAGAGTTGTTTAATTCTTTGTAAAAACAAATGATATTCTGTACACCGTATAGATACCCGAGTCTAAGAAGAAGCTTTGATTTCCTGAGAACCTAAAAATAAAAATAATCAAGGCTTAAGGAAAGGAGGTATGTTTTGAATTTTAATAAAGCTTTGAAATTTTTATATCTTACATGCACGGGAGGAAGGACACTCTGTAGGACTTGTAGGACTGCAAGAAAAGGGTAGTAGTTTGATTTTGAAGGCAAATTTTTAAGTTTGGATACCTTAGTTCAAAGGAAGACTTCTTTTGTCCAATGGATAAAACATTTACTCACCAACCTCTACAAAACCTCTTTTTAATTTTCAAAAACCTACCTCTGTGGGTAAAACCATCTTTTCCTGCTCTTCATCTCCTCCAAATCAAGCTTCAAAGATCAGACGAACAAGCAAAGGAGGTTCTCAAACCACTAAAGCATCAAGAGTTCTTGCTACTTTATCTCCACCTCCTAAAATCGATGGCAGTCGTGGAGAAGATTATCTATTTTAAAAAAATCACAAAGAAGACCAACGTTGCCACGCCAACCTAATTTTCATTTCCCCCTTTCTTTTTTGTTTAAAAAAATCCGCTAGTGAATTTGCGTAATTTCTTTTTTTTTCTTTCTTCCCTGCTATGCGTCCCGCCACACTGCGAGCAACAATGATGATTGTTCTACCTTTCCTTTATTACGGTCCTCTTATTGCTTCTCTATATATATTCTAGGGCTTCCCCTCAAGCTCCACGTGGTAGAATTTTTAGGGGTCTCCTTGATTCTCGAATTTTGAATTCATTGTCAATTTGTCAGTTTGGTGTGGTAGCAGTCTGAACATTAAAGAGAAAGAAAGAAAGACGTTGGAACTTGGGACCTTGGTGCATGGCAAACTACCCCTTTCTCTCTCCTCGATGTCCCTTGCAACAAGATAATTTTTTCTCTCTGCTCGAGTCGGAGCCAGAGGTCTGAAAGCAAAACGATGGAGAGGCTTTCTCTCTCCTCGGTGTCCCTTGCAAACAAGGTAATCTTTCTATTTCTCTCTCTTTCTCGCTCGCTGGCTTGTGCATGTAACGGTGGATTGATGGGTGGGGAAAGAGGAGTTGAGAGAGAGAGAGAGGGAGCGAGCTTTCGGCTTCACATTCTCTGCCCAAGACCCTGACCCAACATGGTTGAAGCAGGATACAAGCCCGAGATAGGGGTGAGCAAGACCCTCATCATGCTAGCAGCCATGTGTGTGCTGGGCTTCCTGCTTACCTTCCTCATCCCGGAGACAAAAGGTCGCTCCCTAGAGGAGATCTTCGGTGAGACTACAAATCCCAGATCAGCTCCAGACGATTTACAACAGCGCAGGGTTGATTCGGGCAGGGCGAGTTCACTCAGAGTTAGGGCCTCTCCCAAAACGCGGTCCGCCTTTTCTTGCATCTTGAGGCTGTGTGGTAGCATCGTAAGAACTCACAATGACCATGTAGTTACAAAAGCAAAGTTGACAAATTTTTTGCAATGCATGAGGTTTGTTAATCTACACTAATTGCAGGATTGCACAAGACGATGTTTGATGTGTGGAATGATGGGATGATGAGGGGAGCCATGTAATAGTGTGGCAGATAGATACTCTTCAAGGTTGTGTTGTGGGCGTGCGTCGGTCAAGAGCTGTGTTATTTTCTTTCGGCAAAAGAGAGAGAGAGAGAGAGAGAGAGAGAAATTACCTCCAAACATCCCCAATATGCGAGAGAGAAAGAGAGACACCCAAGTCTAACCTATAACCTGCATAAACAAAAATGTACACATATTTTACCCATCGAGTGAGCACTCTAGTTATTTCAAAAGCTTCTTACAAAGCTTTAATATTAAAAGCTTTATAATCTAAAGCTTATAATATAAGATTTATTACACATACCTTCTCTTTATTATGCTCCTCTAGCCGCCTTGCCTCCTATTTCTTTATTTCAAAAGCTTATTGCAAAGCTTTAATATAAAAAGCTTTATAATCTAAAGCTTATAATATAAAATTCATTGCACATACCTTAAATCTTATAATATAAAGCTTATGTTCCAAAGCTTTTACAACTGCTCAAGCATTTACATTAAAAGTTTTTAATTTTTAAATTAAAGAGCTTATAATTATTACTTAAGCTTTAAATTCAGTCTTCTTTGCCTCTCCTTTAAGTCTGACAAGTGTAATTATTTGACAATATTTTCGACATTTCTAAAGATTTTTTTAAACGTGCTTTTTCTCGAATTGTGGAAGTGACATGAGGGGGGAGATTGCACCCAATAGTGTCTTGATGGTGATGGTATTCTATTTCTCTTGTTTTATGCTATACTATGCTCTATCATATCAAATTTATTCAAGTCTATGTTTTAATCTTTGATGTATTTGTGAGTTTTTAATTATTTCTTCAAGAAGTACATAAGGTCCCAACAAAGATACATGTGACAACTAACAAAATTTGTAGGTACTTATGTGTTGCTTCCTGCACTACAAGTACATATGACATAATAAAAACAAAAACTTATCAAAGGGATAGTCTATGAATGAAAAGGCCATAATGGATTAGTTGGAACAAGTTACCAACCGTTATAACCATTAATGAGAAAAGTCAGTGAGGATTATTTATAATAGTTTTAGGGGTGAGCTACCTTCAAGGGATAGTGAGGGGTGAGCTACCTTTAAGAAGATAGGATAGATTTGGGCAACATAAAAGGAGGATGAGAAACAAATGCAAAGTGGGGTCATCTACTGAGACGAGGACATGAGAGACAAATGCAAAAAGTGAGGGGGGAAGAATAATAGAAGGAGCAACTATTTCAAGCGTGAGGAGTTCGTTGGGGGAAGGATAGAAGGAGCAACATAAAAGGAGGATGAGAAACAAATGCAAAGTGGGGTCATCTACTGAGACGAGGACATGAGAGACAAATGCAAAAAGTGAGGAGTTCGTTGGGGGAAGAATAGAAGGAGCAACTATTTCAAGCGTGAGGAAACCTGTGGCGCAAGGTCGCATGTGAGTTATGATTTGTGGGTGTTGTTCATCTTGAGAGAGAAAGAGAGTCGTAGGTTGCAGGCAACATGAGAGAGAGAGAGAGAGAGAGAAGAAGTATCACCTACCTTGGTATTGAGGTTCATTAAGAATACAAAACACAAATTGTATGGCGTGCGTACATGCATGTGTGTGTGTGTGAGAGAGAGAGAAAGAGAGAGAGAACTTCGCACCTCCCACTGCCCAGCCGACTTCTCCCCTGTCTACTATTCGTAGACTCTCAGGGCGTAGTACATGCTCTCCATTCAGTGCAATCGCAATTTTTGAATATATCCTATGGTGAGACCGGGTAGGAGCGCGCACATGCACGTTAAACATAAAAACATAGAAAATTATTATACTCCATCAGTCCCGTTGTCACCTCCTCCATGTTGCCATTCTGTCACCTGCTACAAATCCAGCCTCTGCAGTAGCACAGCACAGCACAGCCACCACCCCCTAAACTCTACCGCCTCCATGAACAGTTTGCACATTCATGACCTCCTTCGCCTAGCAAAACTGCCATTTCTACCCCCTCTACAACACCCCAGGGGGCGCTTTCATCCTATGGCTCTACCACCCCTGTGTAATGATGTAAGGTGCACGTTGTGTTCTGTTATTCATGCATTTACTTCAACAATCGCTTGTCCTATGCGTGCTGTATTATTCATGTGGTGGGCTTTCGGTTAGGGCAATAGTCATTTGAGCAAGCAAAGTGATATCTTCAACGGCTTCCCAGTGTGCAACGTTTAATATTTATTTTCTAAAATCTCTAAGGAAGGTTTTCAAAGCTTACTAACACTAACAAAGGTTATCCAAGTTTCCTCATTAATTAATTGAATCTCTTTTTCTTACTCATTGTAGGCCCCTATATATTGTGACAGCACATGAAAACAAGAGTTTAGTGTGTTTACAGACCGTCTAAGGGTGTCACAATACTGCCCAACACGTGGGCAGCCAAAAAGTGCTTTGTGCACTCTTGAATGGGCGTACCCTATTACACACCAACTGCCCATGCCTGCGTTTATTAAAAAAGTGACTGCCCATGCATGGGCGCCCCCTTTACACAACATGCATGTCCACGTACCCAACAACCCCAACAACCTATTGACCTACGTATACATGCATCTCCACCAGCTCCAGTAGCCTGTTAACCTGCATATGCATGCATCTCCACAAGCCTGTTAACCTGCGTATACATGCAACATGTAAAGAGCCTGAGTCAGTGCATGCCTAGTCCCAATCTAGTGCTCAACACATACGAAAAGAGTCTTGCATGATAAATGATTGTAAATACAAGTGCAAGTGCAAGTGCTCCTAGGGTCTTACTATACTATGGAAGAATGAATTGGTAATCAATGATCACTTATCGCGGAAATGATAATATCTATAACCATGCTTGACCTCCCATTTGAATTCACCCACATACTTACATGCTTCACCCCGTAACTGACAAGATGCTCCCAAACTTCATCAATACCCTACAAAAGCAATTTCCATCCATACAAATAAAGAGTTGGGGACTTGAACCCCATCACCACAGTTATTGTGGCTACACCCTTCTCTCTTCGAGATGAGGGGAGGGGATGAACTATCCTTCCATCTACAAAAAAGAATGAGAATTAGTAGGCATATGAGATTTAAAAACCAAATAAACATCCTAATAAAATAATCTGCCTAATGTATGGGAGATATTTTATAAAGCCTAAAAAATATGATGTCTTAGAGATAAACAAAATACCAACATTGTGACCAAAGTCATAACATCCAAGCACTATTTCATCTTCTACTCACTATTGTCACTCTCATCAGCCGAGTCATGATCACCAAATACAATTCTCACATTTGTCCTCTCTCTCTCTCTCTCTCTCTCTCTCTCTCTCTCTCTCTAAACATAACTCTGCAAGATTGTCTCTCCTTTGTGTGCCCCATACTTGGGATGAATCAAGCGGTGCTATTTCTGATGATTATGCCCTCTGCACAACCGCTGAGGGCTCAGTCTCTGCACCAAAGCTGTAACCTCAGCAAGACCCACTTGCAGCCCATTCTGAATGATTGGATCCCCAATGCATCTTTGTTTTCTCTCTCCACCTTCTCTTGTGCCTCTCGAACCCAACCCTCATCAAATGAATCTCCATGTACAATGCACATGTTATAAAGGACCAAACAAGTGCTAACCATCTTCGGCACATTCTGCAATAATATGTCACATCTCTTCAATAAAATACGAAAGCGGGCTTTTAGCATTCCAAAAGCCCGCTCCACAGGCATCCGTGAACTAGATTGAATGTAGTTCCAAAAGTACCGCTCAGGGGATAATCCATCTTTACTTCCTTTAAATGGAGGAAGCATCCAAAACCTTGCAGGGTAAGCACAATCACCAAGTAAACAATAATTGCCTAAGCTGTCTGATTCACACCTCTGTCCTAGATCACTTCTTTGGAATACATTCCAATCATGCATAGAACCTGCCCAACCAATGTCATAATCCCAAACCAAGCAGTTAGAAGTTAGAAGCAACGGTCATCTGCAGGGTAAGCACAATCACCAAGTAAACAATAATTGCCTAAGCTGTCTGATTCACACCTCTGTCCTAGATCACTTCTTTGGAATACATTCCAATCATGCATAGAACCTACCCAACCAATGTCATAATCCCAAACCAAGCAGTTAGAAGTTAGAAGCAACGGTCATCTGCAAAATTATAGAATGAAACCCCTTCTGATAAAGTAGTCCTCATGGTGCACATGAGGGGCAATAATTAGAACATGGCTACCATCCACTGCACCAATGACAAACGAAATGCCATATATTACCTGAAATCCTTCATCCTCTCCATGATACGCATCCTATTTGAAGAAGGCCATTTAATGTACAGGTCATGAGGATCTGATGTGGAGATTGCATCATAGAACTCCAGAATGATCTTCTGGCATGAAGACGTGGAAACCCCATACAAATCTGCTATTACTTGTAAGTTTGATCCGGTAGCTAGACGGTGCAAAGCCACACATACATGCTTCTCCACACTAATTGCCTTTCGATAGTTAGTGTTAGACCATTGTTGCAAGCGAGGAGCAAGCCATGCAGTCAAGAAGTGAAATGTTTCCTTGCTTAGGCGGAGCCTACTCTGGAACATTTTGTCTGAGAAGCTTCCCAACAAACCATGCTCCATAAAAGTTTGGGGTCTAGGATAAGCCCAACATGACCGCCGCTCATGTCTCCTTCTAGTAATCCGAGCCTGCCATGCAGGCCAAACTCGAGCCATGCACTCACTCAGTATGGATACATGTTGCATGCATAAATCGTCCTCATCATAATATGAATCCATCATCTCAATCATTGTTGCAATCAAAGAAATGATGATTGCAATGAGACAAAGTACGAGAATTAACTCATCTTCCATCCCCTGCAATACATGGAAGAATGGCTAAATTCCTATGATTACATAACATTAGTGTATTTACATGTTAAAACTTAAAATTAGCTCATTAGGAATTTTTTGGACCCAAAAAGGGCCTCCTAATAAGGATTCCTAATTTTAAGAGATTAGAGCTTAAAAAGTTGGGCTTAAGGGAGACAAAGGCTATGATGACCCCTATTTTTACCTTACCACATCACCCATACCCCCTAGTTTCACTTTTTAAAGGGAATATTCTCAGACTCTCTCTCTTACTTTTTGACTTTTCTCATACTTTCTCTCTTACTTTTTGAATTTTTTATCTTCACTCTCTACAAATTGAATCTTTCTTGTCAGTTTGAAATCTCCTTTCTCATTAACTCCCACCATATCTCCCTTCCACATCAGCAAAACATTCTCATATTTTGGTGGGCCCCAAAAAACATTCTCGTATTTAGGTGGGCCCTAAGAAGTGAAAATTTTTTATTTTTTATTTTTTTACATTTTGAGGTGGAAAAAACACCACCCAACCAATATATATGATGAAAATAATTTTTTTCCTCCAAAAAGCTTGTAATTCAAGGGTCACGTCAGAAGCCTGTCAGGAGCCAGTAGATCCATAACTAACTGTCAAGTCCCCACAATCCCATAAACATAACTAACTATCAGGAACCACTACATCCATGAGATCTCGAAATTGTGGGGGTCCCAAAAATTACTATTTTTTAATTTTTCTCATAAATGTAATTTATTGATGAAAAACTCCATGTTAGTATATTTGTATATCAAAAATATCATTTTTTACTTAGAGTAACGGATTTGTGTTAAACCTACAACAGCAAAGTTTTAGCACTCTCTCTCTCTCTCTCTCTCTCTCTCTCTCTCTCTCTCTCTCTCTCTCTCTCTCAGGATCTCTCTGCTTTAGCTTCTTCCTCTGCTTAGCTATGGAGCCTTTGCAGGCTGTGTGTGCAGCCCCTTGTGAAGCTAGAAAATGGAAGGTTGATTTACACATTCGTATTCCTGAAGAGTATCATCCTACTGATGCACAATCTGTCTAAGCTCGTAGGATAGCTAAGGAGAAAAATGTAGATCTTTGGGTTGATGGGCATCTCTATCCAGTTGACCCTCCATTAAGAGCAAACCCTCCTTTTCGCAATTGATCATCTTTTATGCAATTTGTTGGTGAAGGAGAGCTTGGCTTGTTAGGATACTGCAGAAGATTGACTACAACTGGAGCTTGGCAAACCCATATTCTCCAATCTCAATTGCAAGCATCACAATTCAGCCTTTTACAATGTCAAGAAGGACTTAAAATATCATCAGATAAAATGAAAGAGATCCTCGCAGAGAATGTGGAGAAGGATACAAAGATTCAAAGGTTAGAGGAACTTATCAAACGACTCAAAGCAACGCTGCCAAATGGTGCTCATGAATGCAAAAAGACATTGGCTGTATAGAATCTCTTGCGTTTAAAGGTGGAGCACGAAAGAAAAGGATTCGTACAACAAAGTAAGTAATATAAACTTTCATTATGCACTCATGAGTGATTTAAACAAAATAGTTATGATTTGTGTTTTGCCAGAAATTTTCTGCAAAGAGGTGTGTGGTTCTAATGAAGAGGGATGGAAGGATTTGGTCAAAGCCATTCCGAATACCAAGGATATTCTCTCAATTATTACTGACCCCTCATCGTCCTAAAATACGCCAAGCTATTGTCAGCAATGTAGTGAGCGAGATTACCACCTCCATCGATTCTTCATTAATTCAACGTGCTTGTGATGCGGCTGGAATCAGCATGAAAGGGTACCAAGCAATCCATTAGATGGTTGTAAAAAATGCATTTCTAAGACAAAGAATCTCTGGCACTTTATTTCCTACACTCAAGGTGATTCACAATGTCAAGCGTATCAATAATGATGATGTGCAGCGAGCTATAGGACGGTTTTATCACATTGAGGGCACACTAACATTAGACACAGGGTCGAGCAGAAAGAAAATCAAGACAACAAGTACAGAATTTCACTATGATGTTTACAATAACATCTTTGTTCATATTGAGAGACTACAACAAGCTATGGTGAAGTTCTATGGTCTTTCACTAGAAGGTGAGAACTTACAATTGCTACTATTCATGTTTTTCAGTAGAAAAACATGAATAGTAGCAATTACCGTTTATTTGCAGTTTTGGGGAGCACACTTTCATTTGTGCTCAAGCTAGATGAGTGCCAAACTGTGAAAGGTCGGAAGCTGGAACGTATGAGCATTACGCTCATGAATGAGGCCATGATCTGTGCATGGGAAAAGACTACCAAGCCAAGTTTTAGTGTGCAATCTGAGAGAAAGAGGTCTGGTGGCTTGGTGCATTCAAGGTACCGAAGGAGACACATGAGGTATTGACATAGGAAAGTTCAAGGTGGATTGGCATCTTGGGGGAGATTTGAAGACAATTAAATGCATGATGGGTTGTGCTCAAGGCGTGACATCAAGATGGCCTTGTCCATACTTCAATGCTCAGATTGATATTCCTAGGCAGAAAAAGACAAATGGAAAAGGTATATAGAAGGTTGGTTCTGTTGGGAAGGATGCCTCGAAAGGTCCCAAGAAAGGGAAGAAGCAACAAGAAGATGCAGTAGATCCAACTGAGTTAACTGATGATGAAGATGAGGAACAACCAAATGCAAGATGGGTGAAAGGTGTCATGTCTCGTGATATGCTAGGAGAACCAAACAGGAATTTAAATTGGAGCCCCATCATTAATTTTTCACTAAAGAATATTCACTTTTGCACACTTCATGCATTCATGAGAATCTTTGATGATCGATTGCTTAAGTGCCATATCGATTATGCATTCACAATGCCTACACAAGAGAGGAACGTTGCAACCCTTGGTAAATTAGAGCATCTTTTGAATTCTCTGGGCTGCCATGGCGAAAACGTGAAAATTGAAGTGAATAAGCAGGCCTCTGGTATGTCATACGAGGTTTCTCAAAAGGTCTCCATGACTGGATCAAAGGCAAGGAGATTTTTGGAGAAGCCAACAAACATAGAGAATTCAAAGAAGACTTGGGGACTGTGGAGAGACCTGTGTGCAATCACCACAAATGTAGATTATCCAATGCCAGCTCTTGTAAATATGCACATACAGCTTTGGATAAATTTCAATAACATGGTTCGCATTATGAATCAAAGTAGCACAACTGCCCAAGAACGAGCATCATTCCAACAACATATCATAGAGTTCACCAAAAGTGTGCGCTTGGGGAGAGAGTAAAGTAACACACTATATGGTAAGTTGTACAGTAAAAAAATAAACTGGTGTTTTAACCTTGACTTTTTCTAATTAAATTCTATTGTCATGTGTACAGCACATAGTATATGCGCATGGTGCGTATTTCATGAACAAGTATGGATCGCTCGACATGTGGAGTGCCCAAGGGATGGAGAAATCACATTATAAAGCAAGAGGGGTTTATTTCAAAAATACAAGACATGGAGGTGGAGCTTCTGCAAAAGAGGAACACGTACAAACTATCTACAAGAGATGTTCAATTGGTTTTATCGCACAACCTTTGGAAGGGTATTGGTTAGAGAGCGGGCCCAACAATCTAAGCTTGCGCAAGAGGCATGCAAGGCTGCAAAAAGTCATGCTCGGCTTGAATGGTTGCAGACTAATGCTCCCCATAGGCATGGTGCTTGGCGTGCACGAATGAGGAGATAAGGGAGGCGTTGGGTTGTGCACACACCAGCATAAATCTAGATGTAATAAGGCTAAGAAAATAAGTTTAGTTAGGTTTTTTTTCCCTTAAAAAAAACTATTAATAGTTCCTTCTCTCACTTCATTTTCATTTCACTTTTTTAGAGAGCTTGAGCTCAAGATCTACGTAGACACCCACATAAGGACACCAGCACATCACCACGTTAGCATAGTTATACATGGATATGGCACGCACCAAGAACATCGCACGTGTTACCATGCCTTCACAAAACACAGTACAAGGCACCCAACAACCACATACTGGCGACACCACCACGGAAGAGAGTGACCCCTTGGATTCTAGGACACGCCCAATTGGATCACCAGAGTCCAACCCTCCTCCCACAGCAACACCAGCGCACACACGTGCATGCCCTTCTAGTGGGAGCAAGCATGTGAAGAAGACCCCACAATGCAGCCACCCCAGAGATCAAGACAGAGAGGCCGATGATGAGCAGTTCAACTGGGTTGGTGAAAACATTCCTACATTGCGCAGCACCATAGGTGGCAAGACAGGTACCACAGCAACAGGAGGAGGAGGAGGATTCAGACTATGAGAGAGACTAAGAGGAGGTTCTTGCAAGTGCGCGCAAGCGTAGAAAGGTCAAGCTCTTCAAGCCAAGGAAGTCCCAACCTCACCAACGCACTAACACAAAACAGAGAGCTCGAAGGAGAAGGATGCACCAAGGGCATAGGGATCTACAAGAAATCAAGTTTTATCAGAGGGACACTGAGTTGCTGATAAGAAGAGCCCCTTTCGCTCGCACAGTGAAGGAGATTCTCCAACGATATAGAACAGAGTTCCGTGTGCAGGGGATTGCCCTTGAAGCATTGCAAGAAGCCTCCGACGCTTACCTTGTTGGGCTTTTTGAAGACACCAACCTCCTTGCAATACATGCAAAGAGGATTACCATATTTGCCAAGGACATGCAACTAGCTCGACGCATTCGAGGTGAGCGAGACACGATCTAGAGATCTTAGATGTTAACCTTTTTTTTGAAGCAACTCTTTTGTTTCAAACCCCCCCTTTGTAACAAGCCTATCTGGCTTTCATTTGTAACCTTCTGATAATTAAAATTTTAAGTTTCTCTTACAATGTCTCGGTGTCATCATGTTTGTTTAACATGGAGTGTCTATCATGTGCCAGCAGCTTGTCACCCAAGGCATCAGAAATGCTCCTGGAGGACTGAGGAAGCTGTGCCAAAACAGTGTGAATTTGGCCTCTGCAACAACGGCGATGTAAAATTTGCACTGTTCTGGCACTTCTTCCCTAGCCACTCAAGATCATTTTTGATGCATTTATAATGAAGTTGAGCATGCTCCTGGAGGACTGAGGAAGCTTTGCCAAAACAGTGCAAATTTGGCCTCTGCAACAACGGCAATGTAGGCTCAAAATTCGCATTGTTCTGGCACTTCTCCCCTAGCCACTCAAGATCATTTCTGATGCATTTATAATGAAGTTGAGCACACTAATTATGAGAAACAATAGTTTATAAGATAAAAACACCTTTAATCATGTGTAAAAATATAGTGTTTATCATCCCCAATGCATCAGAATTGCTCCTGGAGGACTGGGGAAGCTACTACTCCCCTAGCCACTCAGGATCATTTCTGATGCATTTATAATGAAGTTGAGTACACTAATTGTGAGACAATAGTTTATAAGATAAAGATAGCTTTAATCATGTGTAAAATTACATTGTTTGTCATCCAATGCATCAGAATTGCTCCTAGAGGACTGGGGAAGCTATGCCAAAACAGTGCGAATTTAGGCTCTGCAGCGGCGGTGCAGGCTCAAAATTTGCACTGTTCTGGCACTGTTCCCCCAGCCACTCAAGATCATTTCTGATGCATTTATAATGAAGTTGAATACATTAATTATAAAAATAGTAATTTATAAAATAAAAATACCTTTAGTCATGTATAAAAATACATTATTTGTCATCCAATGCATCAGAATTGCTCCTAGAGAGTGCTGGGAAAGCTATGCCAGAACAGTGCGAATTTGGGCTCTACAGCAGCGGTGCAGGCTCAAAATTTGTACTGTTCTGGTACTAGAATCATTTTTGATGCATTTATAATCAAGTTGAGTATAATGATTATGAGAAACAGTAATTTACAAGATAAAAATACTTTAATCATGTGTAAAAATACATTATTTGTCATCCAATACATCAGAATTGCTCCTGAAGGGCTCCAAAACAATGCGAATTTGGGCTCTACAGCAGTGCAGGCTCAAAATTCGAACTATTCTAACACTGCTTCCCCAAGCTCCCAGGGTCATTTCTGATGCATTCACAAAAACATTGATGGTACAAACTAGAAAAAACAATGATATACTTGATGAAAATAAGTTTGCAAAAATTGTATTGTATTCATAATAAGTGATACATCATCTTTACAAAAGCTCTTACAATATTGAGCT
This sequence comes from Cibotium barometz, assembly GCF_041138505.1. Classification (NCBI taxonomy): domain Eukaryota; kingdom Viridiplantae; phylum Streptophyta; class Polypodiopsida; order Cyatheales; family Cibotiaceae; genus Cibotium; species Cibotium barometz. The sequence continues at coordinate 75,245,485 of NC_141046.1, forward strand.
TCGTTCTCTTGTTATTGGGCAAAGTGCTCTCAAGGAGTGATTGGGCTATTTCTTGAGGATCCTCTATGCCTATGCTTTTGGCTATACATATACGATCAAGAAGCTTATCCCTAAATCCAGAACCAAAAACATCAAAGGCAAGGGATTTTTTAATCAGAACTATACATTTGGTGCTCTATGCCATAGACCTTAGAGAGGGCTTTCAAAAAGAAGAGAGTGAAGGCAAATTGAGGGGGTTAGTCCCTATGGATAATGGCGATGCCATCCACAGGAAGTCGATCAAGATAGTGTGCCAACGCAGCATCATGTCCATGGACCTTGGCTTGGTCTCTATCGCCGCCTCTCCCAGCAAATGCGTCAATTTCAACCACCCTCTGCAATCAAAGGAAAAATCAAAATATTTTCCTATACATAATTACAAATGTTTCTAGGTTGTAAAAGGTCAATTATTACCTATTGCTCAATGTCTTCTTTTGCCAAAGTGCTGGTGGGGGCAAAGAGGTCAATCGAAGACTTAGCCTCATCCTTTTTTGGTCCTTTGGTCTCCTCCATCACTCGAGCAGCAAGGGTATCCTTTTCAGCCTCTAGCTTGTCTTGTAAGGTTGTGAATTCCTCCTCTGGAACTAGGGCTTGCTCTGCGGTCTCAACCACAGTTTCCTTGACCAAAGCAACTGTCTCTGCAATAGATTCTCCAAGGGGTAATACAGCACTATCTAGGTGAGGACCGAGGTTGGACGTATCAAGGTCCACCTCACATCGCGTGCATATAATGCCCAAGCATTCATCCATTCTCAAGCCAGCGGCCTTTTCAAGGTCATGAAGAAATAAGTATTCTTCACCTTCCACCACAATGGTGCTCAAGAGATTGATCTCAAGCTCTGGCAGCACCTTGCTCTCCTCGTGTGGGGAAGATGGCCCCGCATCTTCTACTAAAGTGGGCTGTTTAGCTGTAGATTGTGCATCCTCTGGAAAGTGCTCTAATGCAAGCTGTTGTTCTACACTAGCACTCGTTTTCCTACTGCCTTCACTTCCTTATCATCCCTCAAATACCCTGCCAACTACAATGCAGGCATCTCCACCTCCTCATCTGAATCCTCATCATCGCTGATGAGGAACGCAAAAGTGGCGAGCCACGAGAGAAACCTAGTTCCTAAATTACCCTTCCCCAACCTCTTCACCTCCTGCTTATTGAAGGTACAGTAAGCTCCTGTGTGGGGATGCAGATGTCGATGAAGCGTTCAAGGCCCTGGATGTAGGGGCGGGCATATTGTTGAATGTACTTAAGCAGCTCAACAAGCACCCATCGATCATTGGGGCAATGGGAAAAGGAGATGGAGTGGGGAGCCAAGTATTGCTCCATGTATGCAATCTGCATCTCATAATGTTGGGACGCAAGGGCGAGCGACTTTTCAAAGTCGACTTCACGAGAGAACATGACAAAGAGCTCGCTCTTACCCGTCCACGGGGTGGTGGAGAGAAACTCACAGAAGTTGTCAAAGTGGGTAGCCATGTGAATGCAAAGAGATAGTGTGAGCTCGTGCTTGGTTTCTATCGCGTGAAAATGAGAAAGAAGGCACCTTTGGCTATTTATAGTTAAAATTTAAAGTTTGGCCTTTTCACACTAGACCGCTAGACAAAAAAATTATAGTTCGCAAAAATATTAAGATTTCAACTAAATAAAGATTGGTTAAAAAAGAGCCTGCTACAAAATTACAAGCATGTTATCTAATCTAAAATTGTTATAATGTCTTCATTTTTTGCCCCTCTTGTGACATTTACTTCATGTTGATCTCCATCTCCTTGTTGACTTGAAAGCTTGTCATTGCCTTCACCTCGATCCTGAAACTCTTGGCCCTCACGTGCATCAAAACAGAGGCTATTTTCCTATATACTCAGTTCATCTTCAAGCTCTTCCACATGCCTACTATGTGTTGGTAGGGCTATGCACCTTGCTGTTGAAAATTCAAGGTCCCCTATTTGCCATGATTCTGAGACCATGGTTGTCCCCTCCTTACGCTTCCCAATCTGTGAAAATATAGAAAGTGGCACAATAACCAGAAAGTGTAAGGGTTAATTCTAGACATGTAGTGGAATCAGATATACCTTTCTTCTCATCAACTTGAAACTTGACTCTTCCACATTGTCAAAGCCCATGATGCTAAAGTGTTGACGCATGTCTGCTAGGCTCCAATGCTTGCTTTTTCTGCCACTCGCTCAATCCATCCATTTTGCATCATCATAGCTACCTCAATAGGAATAATTTCTTCTTCTGAGGCTTGAAGTGGGATCCATGTCCCGTGCTTTTGCATCCATCTTTGGTAGTGCAGACGCATGTACAAAATAGAGCGTGCCTTCAAGAACCTGAAAGACACTATAGAATCTACTACATTACACTTGTACACATCACCTTGATGTGACCCCTCATTAACCTCCCAACCCTCTCCTAGTAATCCTTGAATGAGGTCAGACCGTACCTCCTTACAAATATACATTGTTTTTGTTTGGTGCATTGGCATGGAATTGAACATGTGCACAAAAACATGTAAAGGACAAAACCAATTTAGCCCTACTGACCTAGATGCCTTTGAAAACTTGAGTGATGTCTTGATATCACTTACCATCTTAAACTTTAAGCATAAGATGGTCCAAGCATCAGGTTTGGGCCATTCGGGATTGTTAAGAGGGGGGTTGGGGATCTCTTCTAGCTTGCCAAATAAACCTGGTTTTTTATCTACAAAATATGAGTGAGAAAAGAAAAAGATATTGTTCTGTGTACAATATCACTTGGGCTTTGAGATACAAACATTGCCTCTCCAATGGATGCATGCATAGCATAGAAGATATAAGAAAATGGAGAATCATAAGAAAATTTAAAACAAAAATCCAATATTAGCATGTTGTTAAAGCTGTGTTTATGTTACACTGACAATTTGAAGGAAACCTTGGTCGTTGGCCTTGAATGTACAGGTCTCCAAGGGTATGCACATGTTGCACTATGCCCAGCCCTTCCTTCTTAGTATGCTTGAAGTCTTGTAGCCGCCCCTTCCAATGATGTAGCATATTCCCCAGTTGATGCACTCGATGTGGTCCCTTAGAGCTTGGCTACATGTAGACCCAAGCCCCAACCCTGAATCTTGTTGGAGCCCAAACTCCATTCTCATCTCTTGTGTTATGCAACACAAGATCTTCCACCTTCTCCCTAGGTCTTCTCACATTACTGGAAGAGGCCATGGTGGTAAGAAAAGAGAAGAAAAGCTTGTTTTACAATAGAGGAGTGGAAAGGAGAGAAAGTTTAGGGTTTTCAGTGCAGCAATGGAAAGCTTAAAAGAGGGTTAGAGTTTGAGAATAGGCTTCCTGAACCTAGAGTAGACTAAAGAGGGATAGAGTTTCTACAGTAATGGAGAGGGAGGGAGCTTGAGAGAGAGAGAGAGAGAGAGAGAGAGAGAGAGATTGAGAGGGAGGGAGCTTGAGAAGGAGGGAGAGCTTGAGAGGGATGGAGTTTCTGCAGCAATGGAGAGCTTAGAAAAGGAAGAAAGAGGGAGAGGGAGCTTGAGACTGAGGGAGCTTGACAAGGAGGGAGAGCTTGAGAGGTATGGAGTTTTTGCAGCAATGGAGAGCTTAGAAGAGGAAGAAAGAGGTTCAAAATGAGCTTTCCAAACCTAGAGTATGTTGGAGGGAAGTTTGAGAGGGAAAACACACTTTTGGGAAAAAAGTAAAAATTTTCAATTTTTAGGGTTTTTAATCTGCGCGATTCTAGGTGGGGGGGACCTCTAAGTTTGGGCCCAAGAGGTAGGGAGACAAGAGTAGTAATTAGGCCCCATTAGCAAACCAAATCCTAGGCCCCCTAGGGTCAAAGAAGTCAAAAATGTGCACCCAGCCCTCTTCCTATTGGTCCATTCCTAATCAAAAGTTAATCCAAGAGGCCCTCTTTGGGTCCAAAAAATTCCTAATGTGAAAAATTGAAGTGTTTCTTTACATGATGATTGATTTCAATCATAGTAAACTTATTAAAACACCATAATTTGTAGAGATAACAAAGTGAAATCACTCCTTTTTAAAACTTTTCATCAGTACATCCAAAAGGCCAGTCACAACTGAAGTAAGCTGGCCAAGCATTTGCAACTTTGGGGCTTCTGCTGCCTTGCGATCCGCAAGAGAGTCCTTGTGTTGATCTGCCATGACTTTGGTTGTGCTGGCCATGTCGACAAGGGAATCCACTTCCGATCTTTTCATGGTCGTAGATTGGGGTACATTGCTCTTTGGCGCTTCTGTTTTGATCTCGAGGATTGTGTACCCTCTCCTTCATCTACTTCCCCAATTGTCATGTGCACAGTGTGTATCTACCGTGTGCTACACGCACACAAGACTAGCTTCGAGGTTTGGAGAAGCTTGGCAGGCTGATTGGCGAGCTGAGTTAGGGATAGACTAACGGGCGAGCACCCAAGTATAGACGGGCGGGCACCCAAGTGTGGACGCCCCGATGACCGGCCAAGAGCCTATAAAAGGGTGGCCAAGGTTAGTCATTAGTCATATAGAGTCTCGTGTGACTTGTGAGAGCTCTATGGTCAGGAGCCTGGATCTAGTGCAGACGTGCACCTGCTTCATGCAGCCGAGGCCGAGCCGACAGCAGTCTCGAGGCCCGCGAGGGTAGCTTCATGGCGGTATGGGACGTCACGAGGTAGAGATTGGTCGGTACGTCCATCTAGTTAGCTCAGCTCGTGGCTTGGTGGGGACAGCCAAGTCTTGTGGGCTTGCCCATGGCTGTCGAGGTTGGGAGGTGAGTCTGGCTTGCACCCCCGTCTTGTTTATTTGGTTTGTTTGCAGGTTTCGAGTCTCGTACTACCCAAGGAGCATTCCACGAGGAGATCCTTTGGGGATTTTACAGTAGTATCAGAGCATGCCTCATGAACGCGCAAGTCGGTAGGTGGAGGAAATAAGGTCGAAGAAAGGTATAAGTTCGAGAAGCTTGCTATTTTTTCTATGCATACTGTTGTTTTTTCTATGCATACTGTTGTTTTTTCAGATTAGTATGTTGCTTTTTCATTGAAGAAACCCATGATGATGGAGATGGTGGTCTAGTAGGATTGGTTTGTTTAGCAAGAAGAAGGCTAGATGCATTTTTTGCAGCTGTATGAACAATTGAGAGAGAGCGAGAGAGAAAACAAAAGGCATGTCGGCTTTTGTTTGTGAGAGAGAGAGAGAGAGAGAGAGAGAGAGAGAGAGAAGGTCACCGACTGTTGTATGCGTGGGGCGGGTGCTTATGCAGATGCTGGCCAGGTCTTGCACAAGGGCACTAGGCGCAGTCCGTTAGGCAGGCATCACCAGCAGATGTGTAGGCGGCGCATGTGCACAAGGCGCAGTCGACGGCGTGGATAGGCAGTTCAGTCGTATGCAGGCGGCCAAGCCTCTGTGGTGCAGGCGGCCAAACACGTGTGCTGGCGACAGCCGTATGCAAGCGGCCAAGCCTATGCGGCGCAGGTGGCCAAACGTGTGCGCAGGCAACGGCAGTTTACAGGCACATACTCGCAGTCCGACGACGAGTAGTAGGAAGGAGGCGATGGATTTAGCGAAAAGCAACGTAGCGTGGAGTTTTTTTTCTCATACTTTCGTTTTTTTTCCTAAACCTTAGTAAAGGGTTTAAAAAAACCCACTTTATGCTTATTGGTTTTTTTTTTAAGAAAACAGAATATATATATATATATATATATATATATATATATATATATATAACACAAAAGCAAAAGCTAAAGATAGCTTTTGGGGAAGCCTATATATTCCCCTTAAGCGGGCTTCTTGCCACACATCTTTCAAGTTTTCAAGCTCTCAAACTCTCAAGTTCTCTAGCACTTTCCTTGTGCAAGATCAATTTTTCTCTCCCCAAGCCCTCTTCAAGATGTCGACCCAAGAATCTGAGTTGGAGCCCCTTATCGAACGTGAAGGCTTGCCGGCTCTATGGAAGATACCGATGCCGATCTTTTTGACGATTATGTGTCAAAATCAGATTTCCAAGAGTTTAAAGTTGCTCTCGAAGCTTCTTCTTTGGAACGTCAAGCACAAATTGCCACGCAGATACACGCTTTGCAGAACTCCATCTCTTTGTTGACCACTACTCTATCTACTCTTTTGGGTATGGATACCTTGGCCTCTACTTTAGGCCCCAACATTACTCCGGAACAGTTCGAGGGGGGCGAGCAAAAGCAGCGTACCAAGGAGATAGTGGACACTTGGCTACATAAGTGGCAAGTCCATTTTCAGTTCCATCCATATGACGATGGGAAAAAGATCCAATTAGCAGCAGGTTTCCTTTCAGGCAGCAAAGCTTTGCTTTGGTGGAAGGAACTCAACCCTAAGCCAACGACTTAGGCATTGTTCGAATACGTCTTCAAGAAAGAATTCCTCAAGAAAGAGGATGACTATGATGTTGTTGCCCGGTTTACTACTTTGCCATGACCTCCGAGAACGTCACTTATGAGGTCTACCTCCTCCTGAAATTTAGGGACTTATAGATGAAAGCTATGAAGATGGATCCCACAACTCTTTTGGGGTTCTTCGTAGCCGGTTTACCCGACTCGTACCGTTTACAAGTTAAAAATAACAAATGCAAAACTTTGGACGAGGCCATTCATTTCGCTCGTATCTATGATGATACAATGGCCATTCATTCCGCTCGTATCTATGATGATACAATGGTCTCTTCCAAGTCTAAACCCATTACCGAGCATGGGAACAAGCACAAAAGAAAGTTCTCTGTACCAATGGCTAGCATGACTAAAGGAAAGTCTTCGGACCGACCTTCGAAGAATTCAAGTTTGACACCAGTGAAGAAGAAACGTCTCCTTAAAGCTTTGAAGCTCAAGAAGGAGGGACGTTGCTTCATCTCGAGAAAAAGGACACATGCGTAACGAGTGCCCGAATCAAAAGGGTGCAAAGACCAATGCGGGATCCAAGCCAAAGGCAGCTAACCAGTAGTCTTTTGACAGGTACGTCAGTTACTGTACTTTCTCGCCCTAGTACATGTTCTGATTGTTTGTTCAACTCTACAATTTTTGGCTTGCATGATCTTCTCCGAGTTTATGGAGAAGTGAATGGCCATAGAATCCACATTCTTCTAGACCCTAGCAGCTCACACAACTTTGTTAACTACAAACTTGTGCAGAAATTGGGTCTTGATACGAGACCCAGCGATCATACCTATGAGGTATGCCTACCTGCGGGTCGGCAAGTATGGGATCGAAAGGTGGAGATGCTACCAATCCGGATTCAGGACTACAAAGATACTTTGGAATGCTATATTATGCACCTAGAACATGTAGACTTGTTATTAGGGATTGAGTGGTTTAAGACTCTTCAAGTCCAAATAGATTAGTCTAGTCATATTTTTTCTTTTCAACATAGGAACACCTAGTATAGTATCTTAGGTGATTGTATACATCCCTCTCAGGTACCTCTTGTAAATACAGTTGATTTTGGTAACATAATGGATTCTTCTTTGTATACTGCTTTTCATTGTGTATTGATTCCACTTTCTTCATTTCTCATACCTTCTATATGGATGTCAATGAATTAAGTGTATTTGAAAGCAAAGAATTACAGAAGATACTTGATTTGTTTCAAGATGTATTTTCTAAGGTACTGCCATCGAACTTACCATCTGAAAGGGCAGTAGATCATCGTATATTGACCTGATCCTTGGTGCTCATCCTGTTAGTATTCCACCTTACAGGATGAGCCAAGCTGAGGAAGATGAGTTGGCTAAACAACTCGAAGATTATTTGAGGATGGGCCAGATCCGTTCAAGTAAATCACCTTGGGGTGCACCTATCTTGCTTAGGAGAAAGAAGGACAACACCTGGAGAATGTGTATAGATTACAGAAGATTGAACAAGCTGACAATTAAGAACCATTATCCTCTCCCTAGATCAGATGACCTGATTGACCAGTTAGCAGGAGCGAAATATTTCACGAAGATAGATTTACGTACTAGCTATCACCAGATACGTATTCATGAAAGGCATGTCGAAAGAACTGCCTTTCGGACTAGGTATGGCCATTACGAGTTTCTCGTATTACCTTTTGGGTTAACCAATGCTCCAGCCACTTTCTAGCAAATGATGAACGATCTTTTTCGTGAACATTTGGGGAAATTTGTGGTTGTGTTCCTGGATGATATTTTGATATATAGTCGTTCTCTTGAGGATCACGCTAGACACCTCTCACGATTGTCTTATCTATTCTCTTGAGGATCACGTTAGACACCTCTCACGATTGTCTTATCTATTTTAAGATAGAATCGACTATATGCTAAATTAAGTAAATGTGAGTTTTTTATGACAGACATCATTTACTTGGGACACAAGATCACTAGAGATGGATTGAGCATTGACTATGACCGAGTTCAGAAGGTTCTGGAGGACTGGCCTATACCGCGAACAGTGAAACAACTTTGTTCTTTTCTTGGTTTTGTTGTTTTTCTTCAGAAATCTATGCAGGAGTACTCTCAGCTCACACTACCGATGACCGACTTTGTTGAAAGGTCGTGGACATAAGTCAAATCAACCTATCACTTGGAATAACGATTTGGATATGGCCTTCAAACTTTTGAAAGATAAAGTCAAGGAAGCACCTATCTTAGCATTACCCGATCCTAGTAGGCCTTGTGTTCTTGAAACTGATGCCAGTGACTATGCCATCGGGGTTGCTCTATTTCAAGATGGTAGACCTGTTGCTTTTGAAAGTAAAAAGCTAGACGACACTCAATCTCGTTGGCCAACCCTTGAGAAGGAGGTTTATACTGTGATTCACACTCTCAAGGTTTGGAGACATTATTTATATGGCTCCAAGTTTGTGGTATTAACTGATCATCAGTCAATCAAGTATGTGTGTGATGCGGATGATTTGAGAGGAAGGAAAGCTCGTTGGGCTGAGTTAATGCAAGATTTTGATTGGGCAGCCAAGCTCAGCTACCCACGTAGAGGCGAAACAGTAGGAAGTGGAGGCCAGCGTGGCAATCAAGGAAGGTTGCATGCAGGTGGTGTGTAAAGCGGCCATCATGGGCGATGTATGCGATTGGCCCAGCGCGACACTTTTGGTAGGACGCGAGGCGGTGTGTAAAGGGCCTTAGAATGGGTGTATCATGGACCTGTTGTATTAATGGGTGCATCATGGACCTGTTGTATTAATGGGTGCATCATGGACGTGCTATATTAATGGGTGCATCAAAAGATATGACCAACACCCTGTCATGGCTTCCTTGTTGTTCTCCTTCCGCCCGAAGAAAGGCCGACGTCTTCTTCAACTGCCTAAAATGTCACCGGCCACCGCCATCATCACCGGTAACGCGTCTCGTTCTATCGATTAGTCATATGCGTCTTTTTTTGTCTGCTTCGTCCACCTTTCTTTAGCTATTCACACGTGTTCACTAGTTACATGTTCCAGGCTGAGTGACTGAGTCCCAATTTAGTGTATTTTGCACCTTTTAAAATTCACTCCAAAAAAAACTGACTGCCTTTACTCTCGTCTTTACAAAAACCCATAAAATTTATAGAGGATACGACGTGTCCTCATGGAGTATTTGCTCCCTCTCTAGTAGTCCTCAAAATTTAGGGAAAAAATTTCTATGGGTTTTTTCTTATAAAGGATAAAATTTCTGTAGGTTTTTAGTTATAAATGACGGATTTTGAAAAGGGAAACCAATTGTACTCTAACTTGTCTTTTTTCTCACCGGTGGGATAACTGTTTTTCTCTAGCACTGGTTCCAAAGCAGAGAAAGAGATACAAAACATTAAAGGTTAATAATGAGACTTTGAATAAAGGAAACCGATTGTACTCCAACTTGCTCTTTCACACCACAAAGGCGCATGTGACAATTGACAAGTTAATTGTACATGTGACAACTAAGAACATTTATGAATATTGTGTGTAATTGCTTGCACCACAAAGGTACATGTGACTTGTGGGTACTCTGTGTTGTTGTTTTGTTTTGTTTTTTTTTTTTTAATTGACGACTACTAGGAAGGAGTTAAGTACTATGTGCAGTTTTTTTTTTCACCATAGGTACACACAGTGACACAATTAATGGCCCTATGAAGTGACAAAATTTGCGAGTGAAGCAATTTACTTTTCTAAAATTTGTGAGCGTATGAATTCTGAAGAAAAACGAGGAGTTATGAAAGGGATGGCCCAACCAATGAAAGTGGGGGGTCTACAATAGTGACGGTTGAGCTATCTTTCAAGATGCGAGATTGAGAAACAAATGCAAAGGGGGGAGTGATGGAGTGCGTTGAAGAGATAGAAAGCAAAGTAGAGGTGTGGATACGACACGAGAAACAAATGCAAAGTGAAGAGTCCGGTGGGGATTCAAACAAGAGTTGTAGAGTGGCAGCGTATAAACAGCGTGCTTGTGCTGCTAATACATAAACGTAAACGCCCAAACTGACACCACCTCCTCCTCTCATGGCTTCTTCCTTCTTCTTCTTCTTCTTCTCCTCCCGCCGAAGAAAGGCCGGCGTCTTCGGCTTCAACTCGTCTTCAACGGCTGAAGAAGTCACCCGCGGCATCGACGCCTCCCACCTCACCGCCATCATCACCGGTACGCCTCCAGAGCTCTTCACTACTGTACACAAACAAATTCCTCCCCCCCCCCCTCTCTCTCTCTCTCTCTCTCTCTCTCTTGCTACTTCACTTGCATGTGCACCAAGTAAATATTTTGCTTTGAATATATATACTAACCACTAACAATCAAATGAAATGTCCATATAAAAACTTTCATCCATGAATGGAAATTCATTTTACTTGCTTATTTCATTTTATTTGACCCTTGGTTTCAATAGTAGGGGTGATTTAAGATTGTATTCATTTTGTTGAAATACCATATGGTCATAGAGAAATATTGACATAAAGAATGCTAAGGGAATCCAAAAAACATTGTTCGTGATACTATTACAATGGTATGATTTAAAAAGCATTATTATATTACAATCGTAGGATTAAGTTAATATGCACAATTGTGTTGGTTCTTAAAGACGACTAAAAATTATGTGGGACAACAATCGTAATGATATAGGTGCCTCAAGTGGAATAGGCTTCGAAACCGCTCGAGTGTTGGCATTACGTGGTGCACAAGTGGTGATGGCAGTGAGAAATGTTGATGTTGGGGAGATGGCAAAAGCATCTATCCTCAATGACACAAGGAATGCAAAAGTCCAAGTTTTGAAACTGGATCTTAGCTCAATACAATCAGTACACAATTTTTGCAATACCTTCAAGTCTATGAAAATCCCATTAAACATCTTAATGTAAGCATTGTTGTTTTTTCAATAGACCAAAATAAATCTTACACCTTCATCTCCCTCTAGGTTGTTTAGTAATAATTGTAGCAACTCTATGAAAAATAGAAACTCCATTGTATTTCGTAGGATCCAACACAAAGGAGCTTTGAAGCATTCCTAAAATCAAGAAGACCATAGTTGTAAATTTGTTATTTTATAATGATAACCAAGGATGGGTGCTACTCTAACAAATATTTTCTTTGGAAAGAAACAATGCAGGGATTATGGGCGGACCATTCCAACTCTCAAATGATGGCATAGAGTTGCATTTTGCTACAAATTATCTTGGTAAGTTGGTAATTCAATACAAATATTCATGCATCAATGGAAAACTCAATATCTTGTTTTGTGATTTTTTATAACCTTTTTCTTGTAGGTCACTTTCTATTGACAAAACTTTTGCTTGAAACCATGATTATCACTGCAAAGG